>NW_018397397.1:672-791 GCF_002168275.2 Theobroma umbraticum
AAAGCGAGTAATAAAGCTTTCGAATGTGTGGGTGACTATCAATGGAGTTTTCTAGTTAATGAATGACTTTTTCTTCATGTTTCTAGAGGCAGACATTCAATTATAATCTATTTTAACTA
>NW_018397397.1:906-1037 GCF_002168275.2 Theobroma umbraticum
ATAAATGGACTTTTTTTGTTAATGAATGGCTTTTTCTTTATGTTTTTTGAGGTAGAAATTCAATTATAGCTTGTTTGAACCAAAAATGTAAAAAAAATTCAACTTAAAATCAATTACGAGATTATAAAACC
>NW_018397397.1:1058-1234 GCF_002168275.2 Theobroma umbraticum
AGTTTTCTACTCAATGAATGACTTTTTATTCATAGTTCTAGAGCTAAACATTCAATTATTATCTATTTTAACAAAAAATATGAAACTATTTAACTTAAAATCAACTATGAGATTATAAAACAATGTAAAGCAAGTAATAAAGCTTTTGAAGGAATGAGAGACTATAAATGGACTTT
>NW_018397397.1:1313-1492 GCF_002168275.2 Theobroma umbraticum
ACCAAAAATATAAAAAAATTCAATTGAAAATCAATTATGAGATTGTAAAACCATTTAAAGCGACTAATAATGCTTTCAAAGTTATAGGTGACTATAAATGGGTATTTCTAGTTAATGAATGGATTGTTCTTCACGTTTCTAGAGGTAGACATTCAATTATAATTTGTTTTAATCAAAAA
>NW_018397397.1:1506-1642 GCF_002168275.2 Theobroma umbraticum
ACTTAAAATCAATTATAAGATTATAAAACCGTTTAAAGCAAGTAATAAGGCTTTCGAAGGCATGGGCAACCATAAACGGGTTTTCTAGTCAATGAATGGCTTTTTCTTCTCGTTTCTCGAGGTAGAGATTCAATTA
>NW_018397397.1:1742-1938 GCF_002168275.2 Theobroma umbraticum
CATTGGCAACAAAAGTTCATTTATAGTCACCCATTCTTTGAAAAGCCTTATTACACGCTTTAATTGGTTTTATAATCTCATAATTCATATTTAGTTGAATTTTTTTACATTTTTTATTAAAACAGATTATAATTGAATATCAACCTCAGGAAACGTGAAGAAAAAGTTATTCATTGACTAAAAAAGTCTATTTATA
>NW_018397397.1:1948-2096 GCF_002168275.2 Theobroma umbraticum
CTTTCGAAAGCCTTATTAGTCGCTTTAAATAGTTTTATAATATCGTAAATGATTTTAAATTGAATTTTTTACATTTTTTGTTAAACAAATTATAATTGATTCTTTACCTTGGGAAACGTGAAGAAAAAGCCGTTAATTGACAAAAAAA
>NW_018397397.1:2382-2516 GCF_002168275.2 Theobroma umbraticum
TTATAGTCACTCATGCCTTTAAAAGCCTTATTACTTGCTTTCAATGGTTTTATACTCTCATAATTGGTTTTAAGTTGATTTTTTTTTTACATTTTTGGTTAAAACATATTACAATTGAATGTCTATCTCAATAA
>NW_018397397.1:2793-4475 GCF_002168275.2 Theobroma umbraticum
AAAAAAGTTCATTTATAATTACCCATTCCTTCAAAAGCCTTATTACTTGCTTTAAACGGTTTTATAATTTGATAATTAATTTTAAATTAAATTTTTTTACATTTTTAGCTAAAACAGACTATGATAGAATGTCAGTGTTTAGAAATGTGAACAAAAAGGCATTTATTGACGAGCAAACTCCATTTGTGGTCACTTATTCCTTTCAAAGCCTTATTACTCGCTTTAAATGGTTTTATAATCTTATAATTCATTTTAAATTAATTTTTTTATATTTTTGATTAAAATAGATTATAATTAAATGTCTACCTCAAGAAACATAAAGAAAAAATCATTCATTGACTAGAAAAGTCTATTTATAGTCACCCATGCCTTCGAAAGCCTTATTACTCGCCTTAAATGATTTTGTAATCCCATAATTGATTTTAATTTAAATTTTTTTACATTTTTGGTTAAAATAGAGAATAATTGAATGTTTGCTTAGGGAAACATGAAGAAAAAGCCATTCATTGACCAGAAAGGCCCGTTTATAGTCACCCATGTCTTTGAAAGCCATATTACTTGCTTTAAATGGTTTTATAATCTCATAATTTATTTTAAGTTGATTTTTTTATATTTTTTATTAAAAAATATTATAATTGAATGTCTGCCTTGAGAAATGTGAAGAAACAGCTATTCATTGACTAGAAAAGTCTAGTTATGATCGCCCATATCTTTGAAAGCATTATTACTCGTTTTAAATGGTTTTATAATCTCGTACTTGATTTTAAGTTAATTTTTTTTTACATTTTTTGTTAAAACAAGCTATAATTAAATTTTTGCCACCAAAAACGTAAAGAAAAAACCATTCATTAGCAAAAAAAGTCCATTTATAGTCACTTATTCCTTTAAAAGCCTTATTACTTGCTTTAAATGATTTTATAATCTCATAATTCATTTTAATTTGAATTTTTTTATATTTTTAGTTAATACAGACTATGATAGAATGTTAGTTCTTGAAAATGAGAAGAAAAGGACATTTATTGACGAGAAAACTCCATTTGGAGTCACCCATTCCTTCCAAAGCCTTATTACTCGCTTTAAATGGTTATATAATCTCATAATTCATTTTCAATTGAATTATTTTACATTTTTAGTTAAACAGATTATAATTGAATGTCTACCTCGGGAAACGTAAAGAAAAAGCCATTCATTGACTAGAAAAGCCCATTTATAGTCACCCATGCCTTCGAAAGCCTTATTACTCGCTTTACATGGTTTTGTAATCTCATAATTGATTTTAAATTGAATTTTTTTACATTTTTAGTTAAAACAGTTAATAATTGAATGTTTGTCTCGAAAAACGTGAAGAAAAAACTATTCATTGACAAGAAAAGTCTATTTATTGTCGCTCATTCCTTCAAAAGCCTTGTTACTAGCTTTAAATGGTTTTATAATCTCATAATTCATTTTAAGTTAAATTTTTTTATATTTTTTGTTAAAACATATCATAATTAAATGTTTACCTTAGAAAACGTGATGAAAAAGCTATTAACTGACTAGAAAAGTCCATTCATAGTTACCAACGCCTTCAAAAGCCTTATTACTTGCTTTAAATAGTTTTATAATTTTGTAATTAATTTTAAATTAAATTTTTTATATTTTTGGTTAAAATAAATTATAATTGATTGTCTGCCTTGAGAAAC
>NW_018397397.1:4575-4672 GCF_002168275.2 Theobroma umbraticum
TAATCCCATAATTGATTTTAAGTTGAATTTTTTTACATTTTTGGTTAAAATAAAGAATAATTGAATGTCTACTTAGGGAAACATGAAGAAAAAGCCA
>NW_018397397.1:4682-4848 GCF_002168275.2 Theobroma umbraticum
ATATTTTTTATTAAAACAGATTATAATTGAATGTCTGCCTTGAAAAATGTGAAGAAATAGCTATTCATTGACTAGAAAAGTCTAGTTATGGTCGCCCATGTCTTTGAAAGCGTTATTACTCGCTTTAAATGGTTTTATAATCTCGTACTTGATTTTAAGTTAATTT
>NW_018397397.1:5057-5179 GCF_002168275.2 Theobroma umbraticum
ATTTTTTTATATTTTTAGTTAATACAAACTACGATAGAATGTTAGTTCTTGAAAATGAGAAGAAAAGGGCATTTATTGACAAGAAAACTCCATTTGGAGTCACCCATTCCTTCCAAAGCCTT
>NW_018397397.1:5189-5582 GCF_002168275.2 Theobroma umbraticum
TTAAATGGTTATATAATCTCATAATTCATTTTCAATTGAATTGTTTTACATTTTTAGTTAAACAGATTATAATTGAATGTTTACCTCAGGAAACGTAAAGAAAAAGCCATTCATTGACTAGAAAAGGCCATTTATAGTCACCCATGCCTTCGAAAACCTTATTACTCATTTTAAATGGTTTTGTAATCTTATAATTGATTTTAAATTGAATTTTTTTACATTTTTAGTTAAAACAGGTAATAATTGAATGTTTGTCTCGAAAAACGTGAAAAAAAACTATTCATTGACAAGAAAAGTCCAGTTATAGTCGCTCATTCCTTCAAAAGCCTTGTTACTAGTTTTAAATGGTTTTACAATCTCATAATTCATTTTAAGTTGAATTTTTTTATATTT
>NW_018397397.1:5596-5736 GCF_002168275.2 Theobroma umbraticum
TCATAATTGAATGTTTACCTTGGAAAACATGATGAAAAAGCTATTAACTAACTAAAAAAGTCCATTCATAGTTACCAACACCTTCAAAAGCCTTATTACTCACTTTAAATAGTGTTATAATCTCGTAATTAATTTTAAAT
>NW_018397397.1:5746-5865 GCF_002168275.2 Theobroma umbraticum
TATATTTTTGGTTAAAATAAATTATAATTGATTGTCTGCCTTGAGAAACGTGAAAAAAAATCATTCATTGGCAAGAAAAATCTACTTATAATCACCCATTCTTTCAAAAGTCTTATTAC
>NW_018397397.1:5879-6009 GCF_002168275.2 Theobroma umbraticum
TTTGTAATCTTATAATTGATTTTAAGTTGAATTTTTTTACATTTTTAGTCAAAAAATATTTTACTTGAATGTTTATCTCGAGAAACATGAAGAAAAAGGAATTCATTGGCAATAAAAGTTCATTTATAGT
>NW_018397397.1:6268-6391 GCF_002168275.2 Theobroma umbraticum
TTTAAATGGTTTTATAATCTCGTAATTGATTTTAGGTTGAATTTTTTTAAATTTCTTATTAAAACAAACTATAATTGAATTTTTGCCACAAAAAAATGTAAGAAAAAGCCTTTCAGTGGCAAA
>NW_018397397.1:6686-7021 GCF_002168275.2 Theobroma umbraticum
CTTTAAATAGTTTTATAATATCATAATTCATTTTAAGTTGAATTTTTTTACCTTTTTAGTTAAAACATATTACAATTGATTGTTGGCCTCGGGAAACATGAAGAAAAAGCCGTTCATTGATAAGAAAAGTCTATTTTTAGCCACCCATTCCTTCAAAAGCATTATTACTCGCTTTAAATTGTTTTGTAATCTAATAATTGATTTTAAGTTTTTTTATATTTTTAGCTAAAATGGGCTATAATTGAATGTCTACTTTAAAAACATGAAGAAGAAGTCATTCATAACCAAAAAAAGTCCATTTACAGTCACCCATTCCTTCAAAAGCCTTATTACTC
>NW_018397397.1:7031-7221 GCF_002168275.2 Theobroma umbraticum
GTTTTATAATCTCATAGTTGATTTTAAGTTGAATTTTTTTACATTTTGGGTTAAAATAGGTTATAATTGAATGTCTGTCTTGAAAAACATGAAGAAAAAGTCATTCATTTAGTAAAACAGTCTTTTTATAGTCACTTATGCTTTCAAAAGTCTTATTACTCGCTTTAAATAGTTTTATAATCTCGTAATT
>NW_018397397.1:7789-7965 GCF_002168275.2 Theobroma umbraticum
TAATTGATTTTAAGTTGAATTGTTTCATATTTTTAGTTAAAATAGATTATAATTAAATGTTTGCCTCTAGAAACATGAAGAAAAAGTCATTCATTGACTAGAAAACTCCATTGATAGTCACCCATGCTTTCGAAAGCCTTATTACTCGTTTTAAATGTTTTTATAATCTCGTAATT
>NW_018397397.1:7975-8149 GCF_002168275.2 Theobroma umbraticum
TGAATTTTTTTACATTTTTGGTTCAAACAAGCTATAATTGAATTTAACCTCAAAAAACGTAAAGAAAAAGCCATTCATTAATAAAAGAAAGTTCATTTATAGTCTCTCATTCCTTCAAATGCTTTATTACTTGCTTTACATGGTTTTATAATCTCATAATTGATTTTAAGTTGA
>NW_018397397.1:8676-9087 GCF_002168275.2 Theobroma umbraticum
TAAATGGTTTTATAATCTCATAATTCATTTTAAGTTGAATTATTTTATATTTTTAGTCAAAGCAAATTATAATTGAATCTCTACCTCGGGAAACATGAAGAAAAGTCATTCACTGATCAAAAAGGTCTGTTTATAGTCACCCATGCGTTCGAAAGCCTTATTACTTGCTTAAATGTTTTTACAATCTCATAATTGATTTAAAGTTGATTTTTTACTTTTTTGGTTAAAATAGATTATAATTGAATGTTTTCCTTAAGAAACGTGAAGAAAAAGCTATTCATTGACTAAAAATGTCCATTTATAGTCACCCATGCCTTTGAAAACGTTATTGCTCGTTTTAAATGGTTTTACAATCTCGTAATTGAGTTTGAGTTGAATTTTTTTACATTTTTTTATTAAAACAAGCTATAA
>NW_018397397.1:9097-9179 GCF_002168275.2 Theobroma umbraticum
ACCATGAAAAACATAAAGAAAAACCATTTATTGACAAGAAAAGCCCATTTATAATCACCTATTTTTTCAAAAGCCTTATTAC
>NW_018397397.1:9189-9293 GCF_002168275.2 Theobroma umbraticum
TAGTTTTATAATCTCATAATTCATTTTAAGTTGAATTTTTTTATGTTTTGGTTGAAACAGACTATGATAGAATGTCAATTTCTGAAAATGTGAAGGAAAAGGCA
>NW_018397397.1:9393-9497 GCF_002168275.2 Theobroma umbraticum
TGCCTTTTCCTTCACATTTTCAGAAATTGACATTCTATCATAGTCTGTTTCAACTAAAACGTAAAAAAATTCAACTTAAAATAAATTATGAGATTATAAAACTA
>NW_018397397.1:9507-9617 GCF_002168275.2 Theobroma umbraticum
GTAATAAGGCTTTTGAAAAAATAGGTGATTATAAATGGGCTTTTTTTGTCAATAAATGGTTTTTTCTTTATGTTTTTCATGGTAGAAATTCAATTATAGCTTGTTTTAAT
>NW_018397397.1:9627-9712 GCF_002168275.2 Theobroma umbraticum
AAAAATTCAACTTAAAATCAATTACGAGATTGTAAAACCATTTAAAATGAGCAATAACGTTTTCAAAGGCATGGGTGACTATAAA
>NW_018397397.1:9722-9826 GCF_002168275.2 Theobroma umbraticum
TAGTCAATGAATAGCTTTTTCTTCACGTTTCTTAAGGAAAACATTGAATTATAATCTATTTTAGCCAAAAAAGTAAAAAAATCAACTTAAAATCAATTATGAGA
>NW_018397397.1:9836-11895 GCF_002168275.2 Theobroma umbraticum
ATTTAAAGCAAGTAATAAGGCTTTCGGAGGCATGAGTGACTATAAACGGGCCTTTCTAATCAATGAATGACTTTTCTTCATGTTTCCCAAGGTAGAGATTCAATTATAATTTTCTTTGACCAAAAATATAAAACAATTCAACTTAAAATGAATTATGAGATTATAAAACCATTTAAAGTGAGTAATAGGACTTTTTAAAGCATGGGTGACTATAAATGGAGTGTTCTTACCAATGAATTTCCTTTTCTTTATGTTTCTCGAGTCAAACATTCAATTAAAATATGTTTTAACTAAAAATTTAAAAAAATTCAACTTAAAATCAATTATGAGATTACAAAGTCATGTAAAGTGAGTAATAAAGCTTTTGAAGGAATGGGTGACTATAAGTAGACTTTTCTTGCATTTGACTTGCTTTTTTTCATGTTTTCAGAGGTAGAGATTCAATTATAATCTGTTTTGATCAAAAAAGTAAAAAAATTCAACTTCAAATCTATTACGAGATTATAAAACCATTTAAAGCGAGTAATAAATCTTTCGAATGCATGAGTGACTATCAATGGAGATTTCTAGTCAATGAATGACTTTTTTCTTCACGTTTCTAGAGGCAAACATTCAATTATAATCTATTTTAACCAAAAATATGAAACGATTCAACTTAAAATCAATTATGAGATTATAAAACCATGTAAAGCAAGTAATAAAGCTTTTGAAGGAATGAGAGACTATAAATGGACTTTTTTTGTTAATGAATGGCTTTTTCTTTACGTTTTTTGAGGTAAAAATTCAATTATAGCTTGTTTGAACCAAAAATGTAAAAACAATTCAACTTAAAATCAATTACGAGATTATAAAACCATTTAAAGTGAGTAATAAGGCTTTCGAAAGCATGGATGACTATTAATGGAGTTTTCTAGTCAATGAATGACTTTTTTTTCATGTTTCTAGAGGCAAACATTCAATTATAATCTATTTTAACTAAAAATATGAAACAATTCAACTTAAAATCAATATAAGATTGTAAAACCATGTAAAGCAAGTAATAAAGCTTTTGAAGGAATGAGAGACTATAAATGGATTTTTTTTATTAATCAACGACTTTTTCTTTACGTTTTTTGAGGTAGAAATTCAATTATAGCTTGTTTGAACAAACAATGTAAAACAATTCAACTTAAAATCAATTACGAGATTGTAAAACCATTTAAAGTGAGTAATAAGGCTTTCGGAAGCATGGGTGACTATCAGTGGAGTTTTCTAGTCAATGAATGACTTTTTCTTCATGTTTCTAGAGGCAGACATTCAATTATAATATATTTTAGTCAAAAATATAAAACAATTCAACTTAAAATCAATTATGAGATTATAAAACCATGTAAAGCAAGTAATAAAGCTTTTGAAGGAATGAGAGACTACAAATGGACTTTTTTGTTAATGAATGGCTTTTTCTTTACATTTTTTGAGGTAGAAATTCAATTATAGCTTGTTTGAACCAAAACTGTAAAAAATTCAACTTAAAATCAATTACGAGATTATAAAACTATTTAAAGCGAGTAACAAGGCTTTCAAAAGCATAGGTGGCTATAAAAGGACTGTTTTACTAAATGAATGACTTTTTCTTCACGTTTTTCAAGACAAACATTCAATTATAACCTATTTTACCCAAAAATGTAAAAAAATTCAACTTAAAATCAACTATGAGATTATAAAACTATTTAAAGAGAGTAATAAGGCTTTTGAAGGAATGGGTGACTGTAAATGGACTTTTCTTGGTTATGAATGACTTCCTCTTTATGTTTTTAAAGCAGACATTCAATTATAGCCCATTTTAGCTAAAAATGTAAAAAAAAACTTAAAATCAATTATTAGATTACAAAACTATTTAAAGCGAGTAATAATGCTTTTGAAGGAATGGGTAGCTAAAAATAGACTTTTTTTATCAATGAACGGCTTTTTCTTCATGTTTCCCGAGGCCAACAATCAATTCTAATATGTTTTATCCAAAAAGGTAAAAAAAATTCAACTTAAAATGAATTATGATATTATAAAACTATTTAAAGTGAGT
>NW_018397397.1:11995-12577 GCF_002168275.2 Theobroma umbraticum
ACAGATTATAATTGAATCTCTACCTCGAGAAACGAGAAGAAAAAGCCATTCATTAACTAGAAAGCCCGTTTATGGTCGCCCATGCCTTCGAAAGCCTTATTACTTGCTTTAAATGGTTTTATAATCTCATAATTGATTTTAAGTTGATTTTTTTTACATTTTTGGTTAAAGCAGATTATAATTGAATGTCTACCTCTAGAAACGTGAAGAACAATCCATTCATTGACTAAAAATACCCATTTATAGTCACCTATAACTTTGAAAGCGTTATTAGTCACTTTAAATGGTTTTACAATCTCATAATTGATTTTAAATTGATTTTTTTTACATTTTTGGTTCAAACAAGCTATAATTGAATTTCTACCTGAAAAAACGTAAAGAAAAAGCCATTCATTAATAAAAAAAAGTCCATTTATAGTCTCTCATTCCTTCAAAAGCTTTATTACTTGTTTTACATTATTTTATAATCTCATAATTGATTTTAAGTTAAATTGTTTCATATTTTTAGTTAAAATAGATTATAATTGAATGTCAGCCTCTAGAAACATGAATAAAAAGTCATTCATTGAGTAGAAAACTCCA
>NW_018397397.1:12844-13228 GCF_002168275.2 Theobroma umbraticum
AGAAAAAGCCATTCATTAACAAAAAAAGTCCATTTATAGTCTCTCATTCCTTCACAAGCTTTATTACTTGCTTTACATGGTTTTGTAATCTCATAATTGATTTTAAGTTGAATTGTTTCATATTTTTAGTTAAAATAGATTATAATTGAATGTCTGCCTCTAGAAACATGAAGAAAAAGTTATTCATTAATTAGAAAACTCCATTGATAGTCACCCACACATTCGAAAGCTTTTTTACTCGCTTTAAATGGTTTTATAATCTCGTAATAAATTTTACGTTGAATTTTTTTACATTTTTGATCAAAACAGATTATAATTGAATCTCTACCTTTGAAAACATGAAAAAAAAGTAATTCATTGACAAGAAAAGTCTACTTATAGTCA
>NW_018397397.1:13251-13457 GCF_002168275.2 Theobroma umbraticum
ACTCGCTTTATATGACTTTGTAATCTCATAATTGATTTTAAGTTGAATTTTTTTAAATTTTTTGTTAAAACATATTTTAATTGAATGTTTGAGTCGAGAAACATAAAGAAAGAGGAATTTATTGGTAAGAATAGTCCATTTATAGTCACCCTTGCTTTCAAAAACTCTATTACTCACGTTAAATGGTTTTATAATCTCATAATTCA
>NW_018397397.1:13929-14062 GCF_002168275.2 Theobroma umbraticum
ACTTACTTTAAATGGTTTTATAATCTCATAATTCATTTTAAATTGAATTTTTTTACATTTTGGTTGAAACAGACTATGATAGAATGTCAATTTCTGGAAATGTGAAGGAAAAGGCATTTAGTGGTGAGAAAAC
>NW_018397397.1:14306-14417 GCF_002168275.2 Theobroma umbraticum
TCATTTTAAGTTGAATTCTTTTATTTTTTTGGTCAAAACAGATTATAATTGAATTTTTACCTCGAGAAACGAGAAGAAAAAGCCATTCATTGACTAGAAGGCCCGTTTATG
>NW_018397397.1:14517-14641 GCF_002168275.2 Theobroma umbraticum
CTCGCTTTAAATAGTTTTGTAATCTCATAATTGATTTTATATTGAATTTTTTTACATTTTTGGTTAAAACAAATATAATTGAATGTCTGCCTTAAAAAATATGAGTAAAAAGGCATTCATTGGC
>NW_018397397.1:14671-14790 GCF_002168275.2 Theobroma umbraticum
TTCAAAAACCTTATTAGTTGCTTTAAATGGTTTTATAATCTCGTAATTGATTTCGAGTTGAATCTTTTTTACATTTTTAGATAAAACATATTAGAATTGTTTGTCTACCTCAAGAAACA
>NW_018397397.1:15085-15227 GCF_002168275.2 Theobroma umbraticum
TCCTTATTACTTGCTTTAAATCGTTTTATAATCTCATAATCCATTTTAAGTCAAATTTGTTTACATTTTTGTTAAAACAGACTATAATAGAATGTTAGTCTCTGGAAATGTGAAGAAAATGACATTTATTAGCGAGAAAACT
>NW_018397397.1:15237-15406 GCF_002168275.2 Theobroma umbraticum
TCACCTAGTCTTTCCAAAGTCTTATTACTCGCTTTAATAATTTTATAATCTCATAATTAATTTTAACTTGAATTTTATTACATTTTTAGTTAACACAGATTATAATTGAATGTCCGCCTCAAGAAACATGAAAAAAAAGCCATTCATTGAGTAGAAAAGCCCATTTATA
>NW_018397397.1:15560-15865 GCF_002168275.2 Theobroma umbraticum
CAGGCTATAATTGAATATCTGTCTTGAAAAACGTGAAGAAAAAACTATTCATTGTTAAAAAAAGTCCATTTATAGTTAGCCATTCCTTCAAAAGCCTTACTGCTCACTTTAAATAGTTTTATAATCTCATATTTGATTTTAAATTCAATATTTTTATATTTTTAGTTAAAATAGATAATGATTGAATGTCTACATCAGGAAATGTAAAGGAAAAGCTACTCATCGACAAGAAAAGTCTATTTATAGCCACTGATTCCTTCAAAGGCCTTATTACTCACTTTAAATGGCTTTATAATCTCATAAAT
>NW_018397397.1:15965-17891 GCF_002168275.2 Theobroma umbraticum
CATTCAACTTAAAATCATTTATGAGATTATAAAGCCATTTAAAGTGAGTAATAAAGCCTTTGAAGGAATCGATGGCTATAAATAGACTTTTCTTGTCAATGAGTAGCTTTTCCTTTACATTTCCTGATGTAGACATTCAATCATAATCTATTTTAACTAAAAATATAAAATATTGAACTTAAAATCAAATATGAGATTATAAAACCATTTAAAGTGAGTAGTAAAGCTTTTGAAGAAATGGTAACTATAAATGGACTTTTTTTATCAATGAATAGTTTTTTCTTCACGTTTTTCAAGACAGACATTCAATTATAGCCTGTTTTAACCAAAAATTTAAAAAAATTTAACTTAAAATCAATTATGAGATTACAAAACCATTTAAAGCGAGTAATAAGGTTTTCGAAGGAATGGGTGACTATAAATGGGCTTTTCTACTCAATGAATGGCTTTTTTTTTATGTTTCTTGAGGCAGACATTCAATTATAATCTGTGTTAATTAAAAATGTAATAAAATTCAACTTAAAAGTAATTATGATATTAAAAAATCATTAAAGCGAGTAATAAGACTTTGGAGAGACTGGGTGACTGCAAATGGAGTTTTCTCGCTAATAAATGTCATTTTCTTCACATTTTTGGAGATTGACATTCTATTATAGTTTGTTTTAACCAAAAATGTAAAAAAATTTGACTTAAAATGGATTATGAGATTATAAAATGATTTAAAGCAAGTAATAAGGATTTTGAACAAATGGGTGACTAGAAATAAACTTTTTTCATCCATGGATGGCTGTTTCTTCACGTTTTTCATGACAGACATTCAATTATAGCCTGTTTTAGCCAAAAATGTAAAATCATTTAACCTAAAATCAATTATAAGGTTACAAAATCATTTAAAGCGAGTAATAAGGCTTTTGAAGGAATGTGTGGCTATAAACAAAATTTTCTTGCCAATGAATGGCTTTTTCTTCATGTTTCTTGAGGCAGACAAGCAATTCTAATATGTTTTATCTAAAAATGTAAAAAAAATTCAACTTGAAATCAATTACGAGATTATAAAACCATTTAAAGCAACTAATAAGGCTTTTGAAGGACTGGGTGACTATAAATGGACTTTTCTTACCAATGAATGCATTTTTACTCATATTTTTTAAGACAGACATTCAATTCTATTTGTTTTAACCACAAATATAAAAAAATTCAATATAAAATCAATTATGAGATTACAAAACTATTTACAGCGAGTAATAAGGCTTTTGAAGGAATGAGTGACTATAAGTAGACTTTTCTTGTCAATGAATGACTTTTTCTTCACGTTTTCTAAGGTAGACAATCAATTATAATTTTTTTAACCAAAAACGTAAAAAAATCCAACTTAAAATCAATTACGATATTATAAAACCATTTAATTATGTTCATGAATAACTTTTATAGTTAATGAATAACTTTTTGTTCATGTTTCCCTAGGTAAACATTCAATTATATTCTGTTTTAACTAAAAACATTAACAAATTCAACTTAAAATGAGTTATGAGATTATAAAACCATTTAAAGCGATTAATAAAGCTTTGGAAAGAATGGGTGACTACAAATAGAGTTTTCTCATCAATAAATGTCTTTTTCTTCATATTTTCAGAGACTGACATCCTATTATAGTCTATTTTAACAAAAAATGAAAAACAAATTCAACTTAAAATGAATTATGAGATTATAAAACCATTTAAAGCAAGTAATAAGGCTTTTAAAAGAATGGGTGACTATAAATAGACTTTTTGTGCTAATGAAAGGCGTTTTCTTTACGTTTTTCATGGCAAAAATTCAATTATAGCCTGTTTGAATAAAAAATTTTAAAAAGTTCTACTTAAAATCAATTACGAGATTATAAAATTATTTAAAGCGAGTAATAAGGCTTTCGAAGGCATGAGTGAC
>NW_018397397.1:17905-19535 GCF_002168275.2 Theobroma umbraticum
GATTATAAAACTATTTAAAGTGAGTAATAAGACTTTTGAAGGAATAGACGACTAAAAATGAACTTTTCTCATTAATGAATGGTTGTTTCTTCATGTTTTTCAAGACAGACATTCAATTATTTCTGGTTTTAATCAAAAATGTAAAAAAATTTAACTTAAAATCAATTATGAGATTACAAAAGCATTTAAAGCGAGTAATAAGGCTTTCGAAGGCATGGTGACTATAAATGGGCTTTTCTAGTTAATGAATGTTTTTTTCTTTATGTTTCTCTATGTAGATATTCAATTATAATCTGTTCTAACCAAAAATGTAGTAAAATTCAATTTAGAATGAATTATGAGATTATAAAACTATTTAAAGTGAGTAATAAGGCTTTGGAATAAATAGGTGACTACAAATGGAGTTTTCTTGCCAATAAATGTCTTTTTCTTTATATTTCTAGAAACTAACATTCAATCATAGTCTGTTGTTACAAAAAATGTAAAAAAATGCAACTTAAAATGAAATATGAGATTATAAAACCATTTAAAGTAAGTAATAAGGCTTTTAAAAAAATGAGTGACTATAAATGGACTTTTTTTGCCAATGAATTACTTTTTCTTTACGTTTTTCATGGTAGAAATTTAATTAGAGCTTGTTTTAACAAAACAATGCAAAAAATTCAATTTAAAATCAATTACGAGATTGTAAAACCATTTAAAGTGACTAATAACACTTTCAAAGTTATAGGTGACTATATATGGACATTTCTAGTCAATGAATGGATTGTTCTTCACGTTTCTAGAGGCAGACATTCAATTATAATCTATTTTAACCAAAAATGTAAAAAAAATCAACTTAAAATCAATTATGAGATTATAAAATTATTTAAAGCAAGTAATAAGGCTTTCGAAGGCATAGGCGACCAAAAACGGGCCTTCTAGTCAATGAATGGCCTTTTCTTCTCGTTTCTCGAGGTAAAAATTTAATTATAATCTGTTTTGATCAAAAAAATAAAAGAATTCAACTTAAAATGAATTATGAGATTATAAAACCAGTTAAAGTGAGTAATAAGGCTTTTGAAAGCATGGGTGACTATAAATGGACTTTTTTAGTTAATGAATGGCTTTTTCTTTACATTTCCCAAGGTAGATATTCAATTATAATCTGTTTTAACCAAAAATGTAAAACAATTCAATTTAAAATGAATTATGAGATTATAAAACTATTTAAAGCGAGTAATAAAGCTTTGGAAGGAATGGGTGACTACAAATGAAGTTTTCTCACCACTAAATGCCTTTTCCTTCACATCTCCAGAAATTGACATTCTATCATAGTCTGTTTCAACCAAAATGTAAAAAAAATTCAATTTAAAATGAATTATGAGATTATAAAACCATTTAAAGTAAGTAATAAGGCTTTTGAAAAAATAGGTGACTATAAATGGGCTTTTTTTGTCAATAAATGGATTTTTCTTTATGTTTTTCATGGTAAAAACTCAATTATAGCTTGTTTTAATAAAAAATATAAAAAAATTCAACTTAAAATCAATTACGAGATTGCAAAACCATTTAAAATGAGTAATAACGCTTTCAAAGGTATGAGTGACTATAAATGGACTTTTTTAGTCAATGAATAGCTTTTTCTTCA
>NW_018397397.1:19635-19734 GCF_002168275.2 Theobroma umbraticum
AGTCACCTATAACTTTGAAAGTGTTATTAGTCGCTTTAAATGGTTTTACAATCTAGTAATTGATTTTAAATTGAATTTTTTTGCATTGTTTTGTTAAAA
>NW_018397397.1:19744-19841 GCF_002168275.2 Theobroma umbraticum
TTAAATTTCTACCATGAAAAACATAAAGAAAAAGCAATTCATTGGCCAAAAAAGTCTATTTATAGTCACTCATTTTTTCCAAAGCCTTATTACTTAC
>NW_018397397.1:19851-20059 GCF_002168275.2 Theobroma umbraticum
TTTATAATCTCATATTTCATTTTAAGTTGTATTTTTTTATATTTTTGGTAACAACAGACTATGATAGAATGTCAGTTTCTAGAAATGTAAAGAAAAAGACATTTATTGACAAGAAAACTCCATTTGTAGTCACCCATTTATTCCAAAACCTTATTACTCACTTTAAATAGTTTTATAATCTCATAATTCATTTTAAATTGAATTTTAC
>NW_018397397.1:20355-20541 GCF_002168275.2 Theobroma umbraticum
TTATTACTCACTTTAAATAGTTTTATAAACTCATAATTCATTTTAAGTTGAATTGTTTTATATTTTTGGTTAAAACAGATTATTATTGAATGTCTGCCTCAAAAAATATGAAGAAAAAGTCATTCATTGACTAGAAAATTTCATTTATAGTCACCCATGCCTTCGAAAGCCTTATTACTCGCTTTA
>NW_018397397.1:21017-21140 GCF_002168275.2 Theobroma umbraticum
TTTAGTTAAAATAGAATATAATTGAATGTTTACCTAGGGAAACGTGAAAAAAAAAAAGTCATTCATTGACAAGAAAAGTCTACTTATAGTCACCAATTCCTTCAAAAGCCTTATTACTCGCTT
>NW_018397397.1:21652-21784 GCF_002168275.2 Theobroma umbraticum
TTATAATTGATTTTAGGTTAAATGTTTTTACATTTTTGGCTAAAATAGGCTATAGTTGAATGTCTGCCATGAAAAACATGAAGAAACAGCCATCCATGGATGAAAAAAGTTTATTTCTAGTCGCCCATTCGT
>NW_018397397.1:21884-22007 GCF_002168275.2 Theobroma umbraticum
AGGGTCAAGCAAAGAAAATGCACACTGAGGAATCTGAATTTGAAGAGAAAGACAACACAAACATAGAGGTGATTAGATCTCAACTGTATAAGAAGACACAAGAAGCTGAGTCTTCCCCACCAA
>NW_018397397.1:22017-22203 GCF_002168275.2 Theobroma umbraticum
AGCCATCATCATGGATGCCTTCCAGCAAATGTTGAGGGAAGAACAGGTTGAAAAAGAAATCGCTAAAGCCATAGCATAAAAACCTACACCTACTACAAGATCTTCTGAAACTGTTCAGAAAAGTGATCAGATTGAGAAACAGAAAAAGGAAGCTGCTGTACCTCCACCAACTATAACTGCATCCAC
>NW_018397397.1:22343-22502 GCF_002168275.2 Theobroma umbraticum
CATCCCAAGAATCCTCTCCTATAACATCCCCTGAACCTCTTAACATCTTCTATATAACTAGTGAATCTATTCCTTCTAACTCCTCTTAAACTTGTTTCTAATTTGATGCTGACAAAAAAGGGGAAAAATTTAAGACAAGGCAAAAGTTCTTAGAAATTT
>NW_018397397.1:23251-23433 GCF_002168275.2 Theobroma umbraticum
GAGCACACACTAAGAGGGAGAAATCCAAATCTGGTGCAAAACAAAATAACAAATAGACATTGTGTAGTTAACCAAGGAATATTTTATCATCACCAAAAAAGGGGAGATTTTTGGCTCTATTAGTTTTTGATAATAATAAAACATTCTCATTTTTCATGTCTAACCTTTCTACTTGAGTGTGC
>NW_018397397.1:23703-23856 GCF_002168275.2 Theobroma umbraticum
AGAGGGTACTGGCAGAAATGCTCAAAGACAGAGCCTATTGCCAGAAATTGAGTTTAGAGACAGAAACGACTTAGTCAACTAAGTGATATCGATTAGTCAACTAAGAGCATTCTGTTTGGCAGTTTGAACTGACGCTAAAAGACAAAGTAACGA
>NW_018397397.1:24183-24385 GCF_002168275.2 Theobroma umbraticum
GATTAATCAAGCTTGGGTTAGCTTGATTGAGTGCATAGGTTCTAACTTAGCCTAGAAAAGTTAGTTTTTGTGTTTTGGTTGATCCTGGAAAAACCATTGTTGAAGGTTGTGGTTGAGCCTGTGAAATGCCATTGTAAAAGCTTGGTGGAAGCTTGAGAATTTCACCATTCATAGTGATTTGATTTGAAAAATTCTTGGTTGA
>NW_018397397.1:24591-24718 GCF_002168275.2 Theobroma umbraticum
AAAGTCCATTTATAGTCACCCATTTCTTTAAAACCCTTATTACTCGCTTTAAATGACTTTATAATCTCGTAATTGATATTAAGTTGAATTTTTTTATATTTTTTTTAAAACATATTAGAATTGATTA
>NW_018397397.1:24925-25055 GCF_002168275.2 Theobroma umbraticum
AAAGCCATTCATAGGCAAAAAAGTTGATTTAAAGTCACCTATTCTTTCAAAAGCCTTAGTACTCACTTTAAATAGTTTTATAATCTCATAATTCATTTTAAGTTAAATTTTTTATATTTTTAGTTAAAAC
>NW_018397397.1:25094-25331 GCF_002168275.2 Theobroma umbraticum
TAATTGATTTAAAGTTGAATTTTTTTACATTTTTTGTTAAAACAAGCTATAATTGAATTTTTGCCTTGAAAAACGTAAAGAAAAAGCCATTCATTGACAATAAAAGTCTAGTTATAGTCACTCATTCGTTTAAAAGCCTTATGACTTCTTTAAATGGTTTTATAATCTCTAATTCATTTTAAGTTGAATTATTTTATATTTTTGGTTAAAACAGATTATAATAGAATGTCAATCTCT
>NW_018397397.1:25508-25666 GCF_002168275.2 Theobroma umbraticum
TTAAAACAGATTATAATTGGATGTCTGCATTGGGAAACATGAAGAAAAAAATCATTCATTAACTAGAAAAGCCCATTTACAGTCACCTATGCCTCTAAAAGCCTTATTACTCGCTTTAAGTGGTTTTGTAATCTAATAATTGATTTTAATTTGAATTT
>NW_018397397.1:25676-25797 GCF_002168275.2 Theobroma umbraticum
TTAGTTAAAACAAGCTATAATTGAATTTCTGTTATGGAAAACGTAAAGAAAAGTCATTCATTGGCAAAAAAGTCCATTTATAGTCACCCATTCCATCAAAAGCCTTATTACTTGCTTTAAA
>NW_018397398.1:0-3523 GCF_002168275.2 Theobroma umbraticum
TCAATGGTGGTAGTTCCTTGAAAGCTCTAATCTTCTTTTTCCTCATCTTCATGTAAAGCTCTAATGGGTCACACACATTAAGTGACATGATTGAGATTAAATAAGGATAATTTATTAAGTTGGACTTAGTTGAAAGAGACCAAAATAAAGTGAAAAATTAATTAAGTTCTCAAAGACTTAATTAAATTAAAATACAATTGTTGTATTTAGGGTTACAAATTAGTTTGGCTATAAAAATATGCTACATTAGCAAACTAAAAACACTTGAAGCCTCCAACTACTTTTCAGCCGTTTCATAAGATAAGAAAAAAAATAGTTTTCTTTGTCTGACAAAAAATAAGATTCGATAAGAATTTTGGTCCTTTTATTTTAGAAACAAAACTTGCTAATACAAGTAAAATCCTACCTTGAAGAAGGTCTTATTCAGTCATTGTGTAAATTACTGTTAGAGGCCAAACACTTAGGTAGCTGAAGATTTGACAAATCTTATAGGTAAAAAAGCAAAGATTTTTGGATTTAATTGGCTCTTGATTACAGTATCTAGAGCAAGGTATGTAACTCTTAAACCTATGAGTGTTTATAATTTATTTGAAAGTTACATAAAAAATACAAACATTGATCCTGTAGGATTTGACTATTTCTTTGATTAAGTATTATTTTTATTTTTTTGCTATATTATATTTTAATTTATTGATTTTTTTCATATTTAAGAATGAGATCGAATCCCAGCACAAAAGTTATCCATTAGCAAGAAAAGTCCATTAATAGTGATAAAGCCTTCAAAAGACTTATTACTCACTGTAAATGGTTTTATAATATCATTATTGATTTTAAGATGAATTTTTTAACATTTTTGATTAAAACAGATTATACTTGAATGTTTGTCTTGGGAAATGTAAAGAAAAACCATTCACTGCCAAGAAAAGTCCATTTATATTCACCCATACCTTCCAAAGCCTTATTACTCGCATTAAATAGTTTTATAATCTCATTATTGATTTTAAGTTAAATTTGTTTATATTTTTTATTAAAATAGATTATATTTAAATTTTTGCCTTGAGAAATGTGAAGAAAAAATCATACATTTGCAAGAAAAGTCCATTTGCAGTCACCCATGCTTTCGAAAACCTTATTACTCAGTTCAAAATGGTTTTATAAACTCATAATTGATTTTAAGTTGAATTCTTTTATATTGTTAGTTAAAATAAATTATAATTGAATGTCTGCCTTAGGAAACATGAAGCAAAAGCCATTCATTAAAGGGAAAAGTCCATTTATTATCATTCATGCCTTCGAAAGCATTATTACTCGCTTTACATGGTTTTATAATGCCATAATTGGTTTTAAGTTGAATTTTTTTACATTTTTTGTTGAAATATATTATAATTGAATATATAGCTCAGGAAACGTAAAGCAAAAGCTATTCATTAGAAAGAAAAGTCCATTTATAGTCACCCATTCCTTCGAAAGCCTTATTACTTGCTTTAAATGGTTTTATAATCTCATAATTAATTTTAAGTTAATTTTTTTTACATTGTTGGTTAAAAAATAATATAATTGAATGTCTGTCTCAAGAAACTTGAAGCAAAAATCACCTATTGGCAAGAAAAGTCCATTTAAAGTCACTCATGCCTTAGAAAGCCTTATTAATCAATTTAAATGATTTTATAATCAGATAATTGATTTTAAGCTGGATTTTGTTTTTACATTTTTTAGTTAAAAAAATAATATTTGAATGTTAGCCTTAAAAAACGTGGAGAAAAAATCATTTATTGGTAAAAAAGAGTCTATTTAGAGTCACTCATGCCTTCCAAAGCCTTATTACTCGCTTTAAATGGTTTCATGATCTCATAATTGATTTTAAGTTGAATTTTTTTATATTATTGGTTAAAATAGATTATAATTGATTGTCTGTCTCAAGAAATATGAAGCAAACCTATCCATTGGAGAGAAAAGTCTATTTATAGTCACTTATGCCTTCAAAAGCCTTATTACTCACTTTCAATGGTTTTATAATCTTATAATTTATTTTAAGTTGAATATTTTTATATTGTTGCTTAAAATTTATTATTATTGATATGCCCTAGGAAACGTGAAGTAAAAGCCATCCATTAAAGGGAAACGTACATTTATAGTCACTTTTACCTTCGAAAGTATTATTACTCATTTTAAATAGTTTTATAATCTCATAATTGATTTTAAGTCGATTTTTACATTTTTGGTTAAAATATATTATACTTCGAGAAACGTGAAGCAAAAATCATCCATTGGTAAAAAAAGTCCATTTATAGTCAGCCCTGCCTTCTAATGCCTTATTACTCACTTTAAATGATTTTATAATCTCATTATTGATTTTAAATTAAATTTTTTACATTTTTGATTAAAATAGATTATATTTGAATGTCTATGTTAGGAAACATAAAAAAATCATTCATTGGCAGTAAAAGTCTATTTATAGTTAGCCATATCTTCGAAAGCCTTATTACTCGCTTTAAATGGTTTTATAATGTCATAAATGGTTTTAACTTGAATTTTTTTACATTTTTTGTTAAATTATATCATAATTAAATGTCAACCTTAGGAAACATGAAGCAAAAGTCATTCATTGGATAGAAAAGTCCATTCATAGTCACTCATACCTTTGAAACCCTTACTCCTTGCTTTAAATATTTTTATAATCTCATTATTGATTTTGAGTTGAATTTTTTTACATTGGTTGATTAAAATATATTATAATTGAATGTCTGCTTTAGAAAACAGGAAGCAAAAGCCATCCATTAGTAAGAAAAGTCCATTTATAATCCATCAAGCCTTCAAAAGCCTTATTACTTGGTTTAAATCATTTTATAATCCCATAATTGATTTGAAGTTAGATTTTTTTATATTTTTTATTAAAAAAATAATATTTGGATGTCTGCCTTAGGAAACATGATAAAAAAGCCATTCATTGATAAGAAAAGTTCATTTATAGTCACCCATACCTTCCAAAACTTTACTACTCGCTTTAAATAGTTTTATAATCTCACTATTGATTTTAAGTTGAATTCTTTTATATTTTTTGTTAAAACAGATAATATTTAAATGTTTACCGCAGTAAACTTGAAGAAAAAGCCATTCGTTGGTAAGAAAAGTCTATTTATAGTCATCCATGCCTTCCAAAACCTTATTACTCGCTTTAAATAGTTTTATAATCTCATAATCGATTTTAAGTTGAATTTTTTTACATTTTTGATTAAAATATATTACAATTGAATGTCTACCTCGAGAAAGGTTAAGAAAAAGCCAGTCATTATAAAAAAAAATCCATTTATAGTCACTCACGCCTTCCAAAGCCTTATTACTCACTTTAAATGGTTTATAATCTCATTATTGATTTTAAATTGAATTTTTTTACATTTTTTGTTAAAACAGATTATATTTGAATGTTTATTTCAAGAAACATGAAGAGAAAACCATCAATTGACAAGAAAAGTCCATTTATAGACACTCAAACTTTTGAAAGACTTATTACTCACTTTAAATG
>NW_018397398.1:3533-3837 GCF_002168275.2 Theobroma umbraticum
CTCATAATTGATTTTAAGTTGAATGTTTTTCACATTTTTGGTTAAAATAGATTATAATTAAATGTTTGCTTGTGAAACATGAAGAAAAAGTCATTTGTTGGCGAGAAAAGTCCATTTATAGTCACCCATGCCTTCCAAAATGTTATTTCTCACTTTAAATGCTTTTATAATCTCATTATTAATTTTCAATTGAATTCTTTTACATTTGGATTCAAACAGATTAAAATTCAATGTCTATCTCAGAAAACGTTAAGAAAAAGTCATTCATTTTTAAGAAAAGTCTATTTATAGTCACGCATGCCTT
>NW_018397398.1:3858-4389 GCF_002168275.2 Theobroma umbraticum
TAAATGGTTTTATAATCTCATAATTGATTTTAAGTTGAATATTTTTGTATTTTTTATTAAAATAGATTATATTTGATTGTCTCCATTAGGAAATGTGAAGAAAAAACCATTCATTGCAAGAAAAGTCCATTTATAGTCATCCATTCTTTCCAAAGCCTTATTACATGCTTTAAACGGTTTTATAATCTCATAATCGATTTTAAGTTGAATTTGTTTTACATTAGTTAAAATATATTTTAATTAAATGTATGCTTCAAAAAACATGAAGCAAAAGCCATCCACTGGCAAGAAAGATCAATTTATAGTCACTCAAGCCTTTAAAACCCTTATTACTTACTTTCAATGTTTTTATAATCTCATAATTGATTTTAAGTTGAATTTCTTTACATTTTAGGGCAAACAGATTGTATTTAAATGTCTACCTCGAGAAACATAAAGAAAAAGTCATTCATTGACAAGAAAGGCCCATTTATAGTCACCTATGCCTTTGAAAGCCTTATTACTTGCTTTAAATGGTTTTATAATCTCATA
>NW_018397398.1:4411-5404 GCF_002168275.2 Theobroma umbraticum
TTTATATTTTTGTTTAAAATATATTATAATTGAATGTTTATTTCAAGAAACACGAAGCAAAAGCCATTAATTGACAAAAAAAATCTATTTATAGTCCCTCAAGCTTTCGAAAGCCTTATTCCTCGCTTTAAAAGATGTTATAATCTTGTAATTGATTTTAAGTTGGATTTTTTTCATTTGTGGTTAGAACAGATAATATTTGAATGTCTACCTTGGGAAACATGAAGAAAAAGCTATTCATTAGCAAGAAAAGTCCATTTATAGTCACTTATGCCTTCGAAAGCCTTATTACTCGCTTTAAATAGTTTTATAATCTCATAATTGATTTTAGGTTGAATGTTTTTATATTGTTAGTTAAAATAGATTATAATTGAAGGTCTGCCTCAAGAAACGTGAAGCAAAAGTGATCCATTGGAAAGCAAAGTCAATTTAGAGTCGCCAATACCTTCGAAAACACTATTACTCGCTTTAAACGGTGTTGGAATCTCATAATTTATTTTAAGTTAAATTTTTTATATTTTTGATTAAAATATATTATAACTGAATGTCTGTTTTGGGAAACATGATTCAAAAGCCATCCATTGGCAAGAAAAGTCCATTTATAGTCCACCAAGCCTTCAAAAGCTTTATTACTTGCTTTAAATCATTTTATAATCCCATAATTAATTTGAAGTTGAATATTTTTATATTTTTTATTAAAATAAATAATATTTGGATGTCTATCTTAGGAAACATGAAGAAAAAGCCATTCATTGACAAGAAAAGTTTATTTATAGTCACCCATGCCTTCCAAAAGTTTATTATTTGCTTTAAATAGTTTTATAATCTCACTATTAATTTTAAGTTGAATTCTTTTATATTTTTTATTAAAACTGATAATGTTTAAATGTTTACCTTAGTAAATTTGAAGGAAAAACCATTCGTTGGTAAGAAAAGTCTATTTATAGTCACTCATGCCTTCCAAAGCTTTATTACTCGCTTTAAATAGTTTTA
>NW_018397398.1:5414-11491 GCF_002168275.2 Theobroma umbraticum
ATCGATTTTAAGTTGAATGTTTTTATATTTTTGATTAAAATATATTAAAATTGAATGTCTACCTCTAGAAAGGTTAAGAAAAAGCCAGTCATTACCAAAAAAAGTCCATTTATAGTAACTCACGCCTTCTAAAGCCTTATTACTAGCTTTAAATGATTTTATAATCTCATTATTGATTTTAAATTGAATTTTTTTACATTTTTTTGTTAAAACAGATTATATTTGAATGTCTATCTTGAGAAACATGAAGAAAAAACTATCAATTGACAAGAAAAGTTCATTATAGTCACTCAAACTTTTGAAAGACTTATTATTCACTTTAAATGGTTTTATAATCTCATAATTGATTTTAAGTTGAATTTGTTCACATTTTTAGTTAAAATAGATTATAATTAAATGTTTAACTTGGGAAACATGAAGAAAAAGTCATTTGTTGGCAAGAAAAGTCCATTTATAGTCACTCATGCCTTCCAAAACGTTATTACTCACTTTAAATGCTGTTATAATCTCATTATTGATTTTCAGTTGAATTTTTTTACATTTGGGTTCAAACAGATTAAAATTCAATGTCTATCTTAGAAACGTTAAGAAAAAGTATTCATTTCTAAGGAAAGTCCACTTATAAAGTGACGCATGCCTTCCAAAGCCTTATTATTCGCTTTAAATGATTTTATAATCTCATAATTGATTTTAGGTTGAATATTTTTGCAATTTTGGTTAAAATAGATTATATTTGAATGTCTGCCTTAGAAAACATAAAGAAAAAGCCATTCATTGCAAAAAAAGTCCATTTATAGTCATCCATTCTTTGCAAAGCCTTATTACATGCTTTAAATAGTTTTATAATCTCATAATCAATTTTAAGTTGAATTTGTTTTACATTTTTAGTTAAAATATATTATAATTGAACATATATTTCGAAAAACATGAAGTAAAAGCCATTCACTAGCAGGAAAAGTCAATTTATAGTCACTCAAGCCTTTAAAACCTTTATTACTTACTTTCAATATTTTTATAATCCCATAATTGATTTTAAGCTGAATTTCTTTACATTTTAGGTCAAACAGATTGTATTTAAATGTCTACCTCAAGAAATGTAAAGAAAAAGCCATTCATTGACAAGAAGAACCCATTTATAGTCACCTATGCCTTCAAAAGCCTTCTTACTTGCTTTAAATGGTTTTATAATCTCATCATTGACTTTAAGTTAATTTTTTTTATATTTTTGATTAAAATATATTATAATTAAATGTTTATTTCAAGAAACACGAAGCAAAAGCCATCCATTGGCAAGAAAAGTCTATTTATAGTCCCTCAAGCCTTCGAAAGCCTTATTCCTCGCTTTAAAAGGTTTTATAATCTTGTAATTGATTTTACGTTGGATTGTTTTCATTTGTGGTTAGAACAGATAATGTTTGATGCCTACCTTGGGAAACATCAAGAAAAAGCTATTCATTAGCAAGAAAAGTCCATTTATAGTCACCTATGCCTTCAAAAGCCTTATTACTCGCTTTAAATGGTTTTATAATCTCATAATTGATTTTAAGTTGAATGTTTTTATATTGTTGGTTAAAATAGATTATAATTGAAGGTCTGCTTTAAGAAACGTGAAGAAAAAGTGATCCATTGGAAAGCAAAGTCAATTTAGAGTCGCTCATACCTTCGAAAGTACTATTACTCGCTTTAAACGATTTTGGAATCTCATAATTTATTTTAAGTTAAATTTTTTATATTTTTTGTTAAAATATATTCTAACTGAATGTCTGCCTTGGAAAACAAGATTCAAAAGCCATCCATTGACAAGACAAGTCTATTTATAGTCCCTCAAGCCTTTAAAAGCCTTATTACTCACTTTAAATGGTTTTATAATCTTATAATTGATTTTCAATTGAATTTTTTTATATTTTTTATTAAAACAGATAATATTTGAATGTATTCCTTGAGAAACGTAAAGAAAAAGCCATTCATTGGTAAGAAAAGTCTAGTTATAGGTACCTATGCCTTCCAAAGCCTTATTACTCGTTTTAAATGGTTTTATAATCTCATTATTGATTCTAAGTTAATTTTTTTTACATTTTTTATTCAAACAGATTACATTTGAATGTCTACCTTAGGAAACATAAAGAAAAAGCCATCTAGTGGAAAGAAAAGTCCATTTATAGTCACTCAAGCCTTCGAAAGCCTTACTAATCACTTTAAATGGTTTCATAACCTCATAACTAATTCTAAGTTAGATTTCTTTATATTTTTAGTTAAAACAGATAAGATTTGAATGCTTGCCTTAGGAAACGTGAAGAAAAACTCACTCATTTGCAAGAAAAGTCTATTTATAGTGACCCATGCCTTCGAAAACCTTATTACTTGGTTTAAATGGTTTTATAATCTTATAATTGACTTTAAGTTGAATTTTTTTATATTTTTTGTTAAAATGTATTGTAATTGAATGTCTACCTTAGGAAATGTGAAGCAAAAGCCATCCATTGAAGAGAAAGTCCATTTATAGTCAGTCATGCTTTCAAAAAGCATTATTACTCACTTTATATGGATTTATAATCCCATAATTGATTTTAAGTTGAATTTGTTTACATTTTTTGTTAAAATATATGATAATTGAATATCAACCTTAGGAAACATGAAGCAAAAGCCATCCATTGATAAAAAAAAGTCCATTTATAGTCAGCCATGCCTTCGAAAGTCTTATTACACAATTTAAACGGTTTTATAATCTCATAATTGATTTTAAGTTGAGGATTTTTACATTTTTTATTACAATATATTATAATTGATTGTCTACTTTAAGAAACTATAGAAAAAGTCATTCCTTGGCAAAAAAGTCCATTTATAGTCACTTATGCCTTTCAAAAGCTTATTACTCGCTTTAAATATTTTTATAATCTCATAATTGATTTTAAGTTGAGTCTCTTTATATTGTTAGTTAAAATAGATTATAATTGAATGTTTACCTTAGGAAACATGAAGCAAAAGCCATCCATTGGAGAGAAAAGTCCATTTATAGTCACTTATACCTTTAAAAGCATTATTACTCATTTTAAATAGATTTGTAATCTCATAATTGATTTCAAATTGAATTTTTTTATTTTTTAGTTAAAATATATTATAATTAAATGTTTACCTTAGGAAACGTGAAGCAAAAGCTATCTATCGGGAAAAAAAGTCTATTTATAGTCACTCATACCTTCAAAAGAATTATTACTTGCTTTAAATGATTTTATAATATCATAATTAGTTTTAAGTAGAATTTTTTTACATTTTTGGTAAAAATATATCATAATTGAATTCTACCTTGAGAAACATGAAACAAAAGTGTCCCATTGGCAAGAAAAGTCCATTTATAGTCATTCAAGCCTTCGAAAGCTTTATTAATCGCTTTAAATAGTTTTATAATTTGATAATTGATTTTATGTTGAAATTTTTTACATTTTTGACTGAAACAGATAATATTTGAATGTTTACCTTCAAAAATGTGAAGAAAAGCCATTCATTGGCAAAAAAAGTCTATTTATAGTCACCCATGCCTTCACAAGCCTTTTTACTTGCTTTAAATAGTTTTATAATCTCATAATTGATTTTAAATTAAGATTTTTTATATTTTTGATTAAAATAGATTATAATTGAATTTTTACCTAGCGAAATGTGAAGCAAAAGCAATCCATTGGAGAGAAAAGTCTATTTATAGTCACTCATACATTCGAAAGCATTATTACTCGCTTTAAATAGTTTTATAATGTCATAGCTGGTTTTAAGTTGAATTTTTTTATATTTTTTATTCAAATATATTATAATTAAATGTTTACCTCAGAAAACGTGAAGCAAAAGCCATTCATGGAATAGAGAAGTCCATTTATAGCCACCCATGCCTTCCAAAGCCTTACTACTTGCTTTAAATGATTTTATAATCTCATAATTAATTTTAAGTTAAATTTTTTATATTTTTGATTAAAATATATTATAATTGAATGTCTGCCTTGGGAAACTTAAAGCAAAAGTCACCCATTGATAAGAAAAGTCGATTTAGAATCACTCCAGCCTTCAAAAGCCTTATTAATCACTTTAAATGGTTTTATAATCTCATAATTGATTTTAAGTTGAATTTTTTTATATTTTTTGTTAAACAGATAATATTTGAATGTCTGCCTCAAGAAACGTGAAGAAAAAGCTATTTATTGGTAAGAAAAGTCTATTTATAGTCACCCATGCCTTTGAAAGCCTTATTACTCGCTTTCAATGGTTTTATAATCTCATAATCGATTTTAAGTTGAACTTTTTTATATTGTTGGTTAAAATAGATTATAGTTGAATGTTTGCCTTGAGAAACATGGAGCAAAAGCTATCCATTGAATAGAAAAGTTCATTTATAGTCACTCATTCTTTCAAAAGTATTATTACTCATTTTAAATAGTTTTATAATTTCATAATTGATTTTAAGCTAAATTTCTTTTCACTTTTGATTAAAAAATATTAAAATTGAATGCCTGCCTCAGAAAATATGAAGCAAAAGCCATCCATTAGTGATAAAAGTCCATTTATAGTCACTCAAACCTTCAAAAGCCTTATTACTCACTTTAAATAGTTTTATAATCTCATAATTGATTTTAAGTTGAATTTTTTTATATTGTTGGTTAAAATAGATTATAATTGAATATATGCCTCAAGAAACGTGAAGCAAAAGCCATCCATTAGAGAAAAAAAATAGATTTATAGTCACTTATGCTTTCGAAAGTATTATTACTCGCTTTAAATGCTTTTATAATTTCATAATTAATTTTAAGTTGATTTTTTTTATTTTTATGGTTAACATATATTATAACTAAATGTCTACCTCAAGAAACATGAAGCAAAAGTCATCCATTGGCAAGAAAAGTCCATTTATAATCATTCAAGCTTTCGAAAGCCTTATTACTCGCTTTAAATGGTTTTATAATCTAATAATTAGTTTTAAGTTGAATTTGTTTATATTTTTTGTTAAAACAGATTATAATTGAATGTTTGCCTCAAGAAATATAAAGCACACGTCATCCATTGTCAGGAAAAATCCATTTATAATCACTCATACCTTTGAAAGCCTTATTACTCGTTTTAAACGGTATTATAATCTAATAGCTGATTTTAAGTTGAGTTTTTTTTCATTTTTAGTTAAAATAAATTATAATTAAATGTCTGCCTCAAGACCATGAAGAAAAAGCCATTCATTGACAAGAAAAGTCCATTTACAGTCACCTATGCCTTCCAAAGCCTTATTACTCGCTTTAAATGATTTTATAATCTCATTATTGATTTTAAGTTGAATTGTTTTACATTTTTAGTCACAACAGATTATATTTCATTGTCTGTCTTAGAAAACATGGAAAAAATACCATTCATTGGCAACAAAAGTCTATTTATAGTCACCCATACTTTCGAAAGCCTTCTTACTAGCTTTAAATGGCTTTGTAATCTCATAATTGATTTTAAGTTGAATTTTTTTATATTATTGGTTAAAATAGATTATAATTGATTTTATGCCTCAAGAAATGTGAAGCAAAAGCCATTCATTGGATATAAAAGTTCATTTATAGGCATTCATGCCTTCAAAAAAATTATTACTAACTTTAAATAGTTTTATAATCTTATAATTGATTTTAAGTTAATTTTTTTATTTTTGATTAAAATATATTATAATTGAATGCCTGTCTCGAGAAATATGAAGTACAAGCCATCTATTGAAAATAAAAGTCCATTTATAGTCACTCCGTACTCGGATATGATGGCTAATAGAGCTTATTGGATACCAATTGAGGTTAATTAGAGTGTCTAAGAGTGATGAAAGGTGAAAAGAATAGTTTGGAATAAAATATTTAACACGTAAGAAAATAGTAATTAAATAATATTATTTTTATCGAGGATGAATTAGCAAGTTAAAAGGTGAATCGGAGGTAAACCAAGACAAAGTAAGACATTTTGGGTCTCAATGAGACAAGTGAAAAATTTTAGAATAAAATAATATCAAAATATTAATATTTTAACTGTTGTCAAAATTAGTCATGAAGAAGAAGTGTATAGTTAATCTAAGTGGGGGA
>NW_018397398.1:11501-11593 GCF_002168275.2 Theobroma umbraticum
GAAAGAATTTAGAAGAAAAATGATGTTAGTGAAGCTCGCATGCCTTTATTAAATAAAACTAAGTACGAGTAAGTATATATTTAAATATTATG
>NW_018397398.1:11603-11704 GCF_002168275.2 Theobroma umbraticum
AGTGAAGTGTAAATTTTATATTTTGTTTTTACATGCGTAAAGGAAGGAAGATGGAAGAAAATTGCAGTTTAAAACATGTTGGAAGGACCAAATTGTAAAGG
>NW_018397398.1:11714-11844 GCF_002168275.2 Theobroma umbraticum
AGAGGGTTAAATGGTAAATAAGGAAAAGTTTGAGGATATATATGTAGTTTTAATTAAATGGACATTTACCAACCAAAGAAGGTTAGATTATGAGGAATATGAGATATACATATAAAAGTTACTATTACAT
>NW_018397398.1:12077-12300 GCF_002168275.2 Theobroma umbraticum
GAAATGCAATAAAATACATGTGAAATGTAATGCAAATGAAATAAAATGAAACATTGCATAAACAAGCCACCAATGGGAGATGGTGATAGTAACAAAGAGAAGAATTGATTAGCATGACTTGTAAAGAGAAAAGAAAAGAAAATAATGGAAAAAGAATGGACAATGATGGTGACGGGTGGAAAGGTTTCAAAATGCCTTTGTCTTGTGATTTTAACCACATAAA
>NW_018397398.1:12603-12860 GCF_002168275.2 Theobroma umbraticum
AAGTAGAACTTTGATTTTGGTTATGAATTTCTTGAGGAAATGAGTTGGTGATTGTGTAAAAATGTTGTGGCAGCAAAGGTCTTCCAAGAATTAAAAGAAACAGATGCATGCATGTAGGTGGATATTGTAATGCATGGTGATTTTGGGCTAGATAGGCAATGGGTAAGTATTTTGGTCTTGAAATCACAAGTAAACAAGAGAATTGAGATGTGTGCTAATTGATCATATTTGTGGCAGCAACGATGACCATGGATGTG
>NW_018397398.1:12870-12956 GCF_002168275.2 Theobroma umbraticum
GAGCTATATGTGTGGAACTCAAGCTAAAACTAAAAGGTAAACATGCAATGTAATTACATTTTGTTGTGTTGGATTGGGTTGGTTGA
>NW_018397398.1:12966-13588 GCF_002168275.2 Theobroma umbraticum
ATTGTGAGTTAAATGTTTGTGAATAGAGTTGATGAAAATTATGAAACTAGATTAAGGATTTATTGATTGATGTGCTACCTGTAATCGAGTATAATTAATTGTGTTGAGTTTGAATGGTCACTAGGAAGTTGTGCAAGTGAAGCAAGTTTGTTGTAGTGGCATGCTGGATAAGGTAACGAGTGACCGACAAGTAAGAGTTAGCTAGATACGCACTTGAATCAATAGCGACGTAGCATCCTGCTATTTTAAGGTAAGTAAGGGGTGGGTGTCAATTTCCAAATTTCCATACTATATATATATTGCTTTACTGTGGATAGACGTGTCAATTTATTTTAAATGTGATTTGTGCACAACATGAGCTAGTAGATATCCTAGGAATTTGTGAATGTCAAAATATTTGAAACTGTCTTGATCATATATATATATATATATATACAAGTTATGTATGTAAAGTATTTTAAAACTGAGAAACAAGCTTTTTACTATAATTTCTATCGAAATGTGCCTTACTGATTGTGTGATGTGTATTCATGAATGAATTTCATACTCACCATACTGGTTTGACATTTAAACCTCATGTAAAAGGTTTATAATGTAAAGTCTTACAAAAAAGGGGTTTTAT
>NW_018397398.1:13688-15503 GCF_002168275.2 Theobroma umbraticum
AGCATGCGTGCTTATGTTAGTCCGATTTTAAGTAAAGGACATTAAATGATTTCAATGATAGAAACCTTTCACTCACACTAGTTTTGAGACAATGATGGTTAAATGATTTCCTGTATAAAAATCATTGGTTTTATATGTAAGGCATAAGTGTCCCATTTGCTTTTAAATGGATTATATGTTCTTATGTTTTTATATCTTCAAATCTTCTACCTTGGCTTGTGTCCCATCTACGCCCTACTCACGAAGTTGATGATCATTGAGTCTGTGAGACTCACCCCCCTTATCTTCCTTTTGCAGATAGGTAATCAGCTCAAGTGCATTGCTCAACACCTCGAGACTTGCTGCAACATAGGTAATGGCATTTCTTAGACTTCCATTTCAAGTTGTTTCATTGCATAGAGGTCGTGTTCTATAAAATACTTAAACTTATAATGATTATCAGTCTATTGGAAATGTATTTTGTTAAAAACTCAAAGGTTGTATATTAGATGTTAAGTTGAAGTTGGAACACAAGAGGTTACTGTAACTAGATACTATACTTCACTTGTAATCATTTATTTTCTTTAAGTAAACAAAAGCATTGTTATTACTAGTTGATTTATATACGCATTAGAATGTTTGATTAAATTATCCAAAATCTCAACTAAGGCTTGTTCAGAATTTGACAAGTTCACTCGCAAGTCTTGGACACCGATAATGATTGGGAAAAATAGATTATATTTTTTGTTAAAACATATTATAATTGAATTTTTTTCCCCATGAAACATGAAGAAAAAGCTATTCATTAGCAAGAAAAGTCCATTTACAGTCACTCATGCCTTTTCAAGCCTTATAACTTGCTTTAAATGGTTTTATAATCTCATTATTAATTTTAAGTTGAATTTTTTTACATATTTTGTCAAAAAAATTATATTTGAATGTCTACCTCAGGTAACATGAAGAAAATGCCATTCATTGACAACAAAAGTCTATTTACAGTCACCTATACCTTTGAAAGCCTTATTACTCACTTTAAATAGTTTCATAATCTCATAATTAATTTTAGTTGAATTTTCTTATACTGTTGGCTAAAATAGATTATAATTGAATGTTTTCCTTAAGAAATGAGAAGCGAAAGCAATCCATTGGAGAGAAAAGTCCATTTATAGTCACTCATGCCTTCAAAAGTATTATTACTTTCTTTAAATGGTTTTATAATGTCATAATTAGTTTCAACTTGAATGTTTTTTACATTTTTTGATTAGAACATATAATATTTGGATGACTACCCTTGGAAAACATGATGCAAGACCATTCATTGGATAAAAAGGTCTATTTATAGTCACCTATGCCTTCGAAAACCTTATTCTTTGCTTTAAATAGTTTTATAATCTCATTATTGATTTTAAGTAGAATGTTTTTATATTTTTTTTATTAAAATATATTATAATTGAATGTCTGGTTCAGGAAACGTGAAGCAAAATTCATTTATTGGCAAGAAAAGTATAGTCCGTTAAGCCTTCAAAAAATTGGAGTAATAAGTCTCATAATTGATTTTAAGTTGAACTTTTTTATATTTTAGTTAAAATAAATTATAATTGGATGTCTGCCTTTGGAGACGTAAAGCAAAAGCCATCCATTATAGAGAAAAGCCTATTTATAGTCACTTATGCCTTCGAAAGTATTATTACTCGTATTAAGTGGGTTGATAACCTCATAATCAATTTTAAGTTAAATTGTTTTACATTTTTGGTTAAAATATATTATAATTCAATGTCTACCTTGGGAAACATGAAGCAAAAGCCATCCATTGGCAAGAAAAGTCCATTTATAGTC
>NW_018397398.1:15521-18581 GCF_002168275.2 Theobroma umbraticum
CTTATTACTCGCTTTGAGTGGTTTTATAATCTCATAATTGATTTTACGTTGAATTTGTTTACATTTTTGACTAAAATAGATAATATTTGAATGTCTACTTTGAGAAATATGAAGAAAAAGTCATACATTAGCAAGAAAAGTCCATATATAGTCACTCATGTCTTCAAAAGCCTTATTACTTTCTTTAAATAGTTTTGTAGTCTCATAATTGATTTTAAGTTGAATTTTTTTACATTTTTTATTAAAATATATTATAATTGAATGTTTACTTTAGAAATGTCAAGCAAAAGCCATCCCTTGGTAAAGAAAGTCATTTTGTAGTCATTCAAGCCTTTAAAACCCTTATTACTCGCTTTCAATGATGTTATAATCTCATAATTGATTTTAAGTTGAATTATTTTACATTTTAGATTAAAATAGATTATATTTAAATGTTTTCCTCGAGAAATATGAAGAAAAAGCCATTCATTAGCAAGAAAAGCCCATTTATTGTCACCTATATCTTTGAAGCCTTATTACTTGCTTTAAATGGTTTTATAATCTAATAATTGATTTTAAGTTGAAGTTTTTTACATTTTTAGTTAAAATGTACTATAATTGAATGTCTGCTTTAAGAAACCTAAAGTAAAAGCCATCCATTGGCAAAAAAAATCTATTTATAGTCATTTAAGCCTTCGAAAGCTTTATTACTCAATTTAAATAGTTTTATAATCTCATAATTGCTTTGAAATTGGAGTTTATTAGATTTTGTCTAAAATAGATAATATCTGAGTGTTTGCCTCCTGTAACATGAACAAAAAGTCATCCATTGGTAAGAAAAGTCCATTTATAGTCACCCATACTTTTCAAAGACTTATTACTCGCTTTAAATGGTTTTACAATTTCATAATTGATTTTAAGTTGAATTTTTTTATATTTTTGTTAAAAAAGATTATATTTGTATGTTTACCTTAAAAAATGTGAAGAAAAAACTATTCATTGATAAGAAAAATTCATTTATAGTCACTCAAGCCTTGGAAAGCCTTATTACTCGCTTTAAACGGTTTTATAATCTCATACTTGATTTTGAGTTGAATTTTTTTATATTTTTTTGTTAAAACAGATCATAATTAAATGTTCACCTTAGGAAACATGAAGAAAAAGCCATTCCTTGGCAAGAAAATTCTATTTATAGTCACCCATGCCTTCTAAAGCTTTATTACTCGTTTTAAATGGTTTTATAATCTCATTATTGATTTTAAGTTAATTTTTTTTACATTTTTAGTTAAAACAAATTAAAATTCAATGTCTACCTTGGGAAATATGAAGCAAAACCCATTCATTGGCAAGAAAAGTCCATTTATAGTCACTCAAGCCTTTAAAAGCGTTATTACTTGCTTTAAATAGTTTTATAAGCTCAAATTTAATTTTAAATTGAATTTTTTTACATTTTTTGTTAAAATATATTATATTTGAAAGTTTGTATTGAGAAATGTGAAGAAAAAGCCACTCATTAGTAAGAAAAGTCGATTATAGTGACCCATACCTTGCAAAGCCTTATTATAAGATTTAAATGATTTTATAATCTTGTAATATATTTTAAATTGAATTTTTTTATATATTTTTTTAAAATATGCTATAATTGAATTCCTACCTTAAAAAACATGAACAAAAAACCATTCATTGGCAAGAAAAGTCCATTTATAGTTGCTCATGCCTTCTAAAGCCTTATTACTCGCTATAAATAGTTTCACAATCTCATTATTGATTTTAAATTAAATATTTATACATTTTCAGTAAAAACATATTATATTTGAATATCTGCCTAAAGAAACTTGAGACAAAAGTCATTCATTAGCAAAAAAAGTCTACTTATAGTCTCCAATGCTTTTGAAAGCCTTATTACTCACTTTAAACGGTTTTATAATCTCATAAATGATTTTATGTTGAACTTTTTTACGGTTGTGGTTGAAACATATTATAATTTAATGTTTGCTTTGGGGAAACACAAAGTAAAAGCCATCCATTGACAAGAAAAGTTCATTTACAGTCACTCAAGCCTTCGAAAGTGTTATTACTCGTTTTAAATGATTTTATAATCTCATAATTAATTTTAAACTAAATTTGTTTACATTTTTAGTTAAAATATATTATAATTGAATATCTACCTTGAAAAACTTGAAGAAAAAGCCACTCATTGATAAGAAAAGTCCATTTATAGTCACCCATGCCATCCAAAGCTTTATTACTCGCTTTAAATAGTTTTATAATCACATAATCTATTTTCAATTAAGTTTTTTTATATTTTTTTAAAATATATTATAATTAAATGTCTGTTTTGGGAAACGTGAAGCGAAAGCCACCCATTAGCAAGAAAAGTACATTAATAGTCACTCAAGCCTTCAAAACTCTTATTACTTGCTTTCAATAGTTTTATAATCTCTAAATTGATTTTAAGTTGAATTTTTTTACATTTTTGGTTAAAACAGATTATATTTAAATGTCTACCTCAAGAAACATGAAGAAAAAGCCATTCATTTGTCAGAAAGGCCTCTTTATAGTCACTTATGCTTTCAAAAGCCTTATTACTCGCTTTAAATGGTTTTATAACCTCATAATTAATTTTAAGTTAATTTTTTTTACATTTTTGGTTAAAATCTATTATAAATGTCCGCTTCAACAAGCAAAACCCACCCATTGGTATGGAAAGTCCATTTATAGTCACTTAAGCCTTAGAAAGTCTTATTACTTGCTTTAAATGGCTTTATAATCTCATAATTAGTTTTAAGTTGAATTTTTTTATATTTGTGATTAAAATATATTATAATTAAATATCTATTTCAAGAAACATGAGGCAAAAGCCATCCATTGACTGAGAAAGTCTATTTATAGTCACCCAAGCTTTGGAATGCCTTATTACTCATTTTAAATTGTTTTATAATCTCATAATTACTTTTAAGTTGAATTTTTTTCATTTTTAGTTCAAAGAGATTATAATTGAATGTTTACCTCAAAAAACATAAAGAAAAGGCCATTCATTGGTAACAAAAGTCCATTTATAGTCACTCATGCCTTTCAAAG
>NW_018397398.1:18681-19109 GCF_002168275.2 Theobroma umbraticum
TGAGTGACTATCAATGGACTTTTCTTACCAGTGAGTGGCTTTTGCTTCACCTTTTTCAAAATAGACACTCAATTATAATATATTTTTTACAATCGATTATGAGATTATTAAACTATTTAAAGTAAGTAATAAGGCTTTGGATGGTATGGGTGATTATAAATGGACTTTTCTTGTCAATGAATGACTTTTTCTTCATGTTTGCCAAGATAGACAATGAATTATAATATATTTAACCAAAAATATAAACAAATTTAGTTTAAAATTAATTATGAGATTATAAAACCATTTATAGTGAATAATAACGCTTTCGAAGGCTTAGGTGACTATAAATGGACTTTCCTTGCCAATGAATGGCTTATGCTTCACGTTTCTTGAAGCAAACATTCAATTATAAAATATTTTAACCACAAACATAAAAAAGTTCAACT
>NW_018397398.1:19186-19322 GCF_002168275.2 Theobroma umbraticum
CTTTCGAAAGCATCGGAGACTATAAATAAACTTTTTTTGCTAACAAATCACTTTTTTCTCACATTTCTTAGGGCATATATTCAAATATAATCTGTGTTTAAAAATTTAATTTAAAATCAATAATAAGATTGTGGAA
>NW_018397398.1:19332-19689 GCF_002168275.2 Theobroma umbraticum
CGAGTAATAAGGCTTTAGAAGGTATGAACGACTATAAATGAACTTTTCTCACCAATAAATGGCTTTTTCTTCATGTTTTTTGAGGTAAGAATTCAATTATAACATATTTTTAAAAAAAATGTAAAAAAATTAAATTTAGAATCTATTACAAGATTGTAAAATAATTTAAAGCTTGTAATAAGGCTTTGGAAGATATAGGTGACTATAAATGGACTTTTCTTACTAACGAGTAGCTTTTTCTTCACGTTTCCCAATACAAACTTTCAATTATAATATATTTTAACAAAAAATGTAATAAATTTTAATTTAAAATTAATTATGAGCTTATAAAACTATTTAAAGCGAGTAATAACACTT
>NW_018397398.1:19713-19842 GCF_002168275.2 Theobroma umbraticum
GGACTTTTCTTACCAATGGATGGCTTTTGCTTCACGTTTCCTAAGGTAGACATTGAATTTTAATCTGTTTTAACTAAAAATATTAAAAAATTCAACTTAAAATCAATAATGAGATTATAAAACCATTTA
>NW_018397398.1:19856-20029 GCF_002168275.2 Theobroma umbraticum
GCTTTGGAAGGTATGGGTGACTATAAATAGACTTTTCTTACCAATGAATGGCTTTCTCTTTATGTTTCCTAAGGCAAACATTTAATTATGATCTGTTTTAACAAAAAGTATAAAACAGTTCAACCTAAAATCAAGTATGAGATTATAAAATCATTTAAAGCGAGCAATAAGGC
>NW_018397398.1:20039-20195 GCF_002168275.2 Theobroma umbraticum
TTGAGTGACTATAAATGGACTTTTCGTGCCAATGGATAGCTTTTGCTTCATGTTTCCCAAGGCAGACATTCAATTATAATATGTTTTAACAAAAAATATAAAGAAATTTAACTTAAAATCAATTATGAGATTATAAACCCATTTAAAGCGATTAAT
>NW_018397398.1:20205-20353 GCF_002168275.2 Theobroma umbraticum
AAGGCATAAATGACTACAAATGGACTTTTCTCTCTAATGGATGTCTTTTGCTTCACGTTTCTGGAGGCAGACATTCAATTATAATCTATTTTAACCAAAAACATAAAAAAAATCAACTTAAAATCAATTATGAGTTTATAAAATCATT
>NW_018397398.1:20612-20770 GCF_002168275.2 Theobroma umbraticum
CTTTTACTCCACGTTTCCTAAAGTGGACATTCAATTATAATATAGTTTAGCCAAAAATATAAAAAACTTCAAGTTAAAGTCAAGTATGAGATTATAAAACTATTTAAAGCAAGTAATAAGGCTTTCGAAGGCATATGTAACTATAAATAGGCTTTTAT
>NW_018397398.1:20781-21007 GCF_002168275.2 Theobroma umbraticum
GGTTGTTTCTTAACATTTCTTAAGGTAAACATTTAAATATAATCTGTTTTGACTTAAAATGTAAAAATAGTTGATGTAAAATCAATTATGAGATTATAAAATCAGTCAAAGCGAGTAACAAGGCTTTCAAAGGCTTGAGTGACTATAAAGGGACTTTTCCTGCCAATGGATGGCTTTTGCTTCATGTTTCTTGACGTAGATATTCAATTATAATATATTTAACCAA
>NW_018397398.1:21024-21190 GCF_002168275.2 Theobroma umbraticum
AGTTAAAATCAAGTATGAGATTATAAAATCATTTAAAGCAAATAATAAAGCTTCCGAAGGCATATGTAACTATAAATAGGCTTTTGTTCTCAATGAATGCTTGTTTCTTCATGTTTCTCAAGGCAAACATTTAAATATAATTTTTTTGACACAAAATATAAGAAAA
>NW_018397398.1:21200-21299 GCF_002168275.2 Theobroma umbraticum
AATCAATTATGAGATTATAAAACCATTGAAAGCGTGTAATAAGGGTTTGAAAGGCTTGAATGAATATAAATGAACTTTTCTTGCCAGTGGATGGCTTTT
>NW_018397398.1:21399-21505 GCF_002168275.2 Theobroma umbraticum
ACGTGAAGAAACAGGCATTCATTGGGAACAAAAGCCCATTTATAGTTACATATGCGTTTAGAAGCTTTATTATTTGCTTTAAATGATTTTATAATCTCATACTTGA
>NW_018397398.1:21515-21699 GCF_002168275.2 Theobroma umbraticum
AAGTTTTTTACATTTTTGGTTAAATATATTATAATTGAATATCTACATCAAGAAACATGAAGCAAAAGCTATCCATTGGCAGGAAAAGTCCATTTATAGTAACTCAAGCCTTTGAAAGCCTTATTACTCACTTTGAGTGATTTTATAATCTCATAATTGATTTTACATTAACTATTTTTACATT
>NW_018397398.1:21806-21967 GCF_002168275.2 Theobroma umbraticum
ATAAAAGCCTATTTATAGTTACATATGCCTTCGAAAGCCTTATTACTTGCTTTACATAGTTTTATAATCTCATACTTAATTTTAACTTGAAGTTTTTTATATTTTTGGTTAAACTATATTATAATTGAATGTCCGCTTTAGGAAACGTGGAGTAAAAGCCA
>NW_018397398.1:22038-22226 GCF_002168275.2 Theobroma umbraticum
TTTAAGTTGAATTTTTTTATGTTTTTAGTTAAAATAGATTATAATTGAATGTCTGCCTCTAGAAACGTAAAGCAAAAGACATCCATTAGAGAGAAAAGTCCATTTATAGTCACTCAAGCCTTGGAACGCCTTAGTGCTCGCTTTAAATGATTTTATAATCTCATACTTGATTTTAAGTTGAATTGTTT
>NW_018397398.1:22373-22484 GCF_002168275.2 Theobroma umbraticum
AAAACATAAAGAGAAAGCCATTCATTAGTAAGAAAAGTCTATTTATAGTCACCCATACCTTCAAAAGCCATATTACTCGCTTTAAATGGTTTTATAATCTCATTATTGATT
>NW_018397398.1:22494-22587 GCF_002168275.2 Theobroma umbraticum
TTTTTTTACATTTTTAGTTAAAACAGATTAAAATTCAATGTCTACCTTAGGAAACGTGAAGTAAAAGCCATCCATTGGTAAGGAAAGTCCATT
>NW_018397398.1:22597-22699 GCF_002168275.2 Theobroma umbraticum
CAATCCTTTAAAAGCGTTATTACTCACTTTATATAGTTTTATAAGCTCATAATTAATTTTAAATTAAATTTTATTACATTTTTTGTTAAAATATATTATAAT
>NW_018397398.1:22799-22928 GCF_002168275.2 Theobroma umbraticum
TTCGAAAGCATCGGAGACTATAAATAAACTTTTCTTGCTAACGAATGACTTTTTTCTCACATTTCTTAGGGCATATATTCAAATATAATCTGTGTTAACTAAAAATGTATAAAAATTTATTTTAAAATC
>NW_018397398.1:23174-23315 GCF_002168275.2 Theobroma umbraticum
TACAAGATTGTAAAATAATTTAAAGCTTGTAATAAGGCTTTGGAAGACATGGGTAACTATAAATGGACTTTTCTTGCTAATGAGTGGCTTTTTCTTCACGTTTTTCAATACAGATTTTCAATTATAATATATTTTAACAAA
>NW_018397398.1:23325-23401 GCF_002168275.2 Theobroma umbraticum
AAATTTAATTTAAAATTAATTATGAGCTTATAAAACTATTTAAAGTGAGTAATAACGCTTTTAAAGGATTGAGTGA
>NW_018397398.1:23411-23505 GCF_002168275.2 Theobroma umbraticum
ACTTTCCTTACCAATGGATGGCTTTTGCTTCATGTTTCCTAAGGTAGACATTGAATTTTAATCTGTTTTAACTAAAAATGTAAAACAATTCAAC
>NW_018397398.1:23521-23660 GCF_002168275.2 Theobroma umbraticum
GATTATAAAACCATTTAAAGTGAGTAATAAGGCTTTTGAAGGTATGGGTGACTACAAATAGACTTTTCTTACTAATGAATGGCTTTCTCTTTATGTTTCCTAAGGTAAACATTTAATTATGATCTGTTTTAACAAAAAA
>NW_018397398.1:24070-24246 GCF_002168275.2 Theobroma umbraticum
TCTCTGGAGGCAGACATTCAATTATAATCTATTTTAACCAAAAACATAAAAAACTTCAACTTAAAATCAATTATGAGTTTATAAAATCATTTAAAGTGAGTAATAAGGTTTTGGAAGGCATGGGTGAATATAAATGGACTTTTCTTGCCAATGGGTGGCTTTTACTCCACGTTTCC
>NW_018397398.1:24256-24431 GCF_002168275.2 Theobroma umbraticum
ATTCAATTATAATATAGTTTAACTAAAAATATAAAAAACTTCAAGTTAAAATTAAGTATGAGATTATAAAACTATTTAAAGTAAGTAATAAGGCTTTCGAAGGCATATGTAACTATAAATGGGCTTTTATTGCCAATGAATGGTTGTTTCTTAACATTTCTTAAGGTAAACATTT
>NW_018397398.1:24657-24790 GCF_002168275.2 Theobroma umbraticum
GATATTCAATTATAATATATTTAACCAAAAATGTAAAAAACTTCAAGTTAAAATTAAGTATGAGATTATAAAATCATTTAAAGCAAATAATAAAGCTTTCGAAGGCATATGTAACTATAAATGGGTTTTTGTT
>NW_018397398.1:25040-25191 GCF_002168275.2 Theobroma umbraticum
ACTTCAAATCGATTATGAGATTATAAAACCATTTAAAGCGAGTAATAAGGCTTCAAAAGGTATGGGTGACTATAAATGAACTTTGTTTTGTCAACTAGTAGCTTTTTCTTCACGTTTTCTGAGACAGATATTCAATTATAATATGTTTTAA
>NW_018397398.1:25274-25380 GCF_002168275.2 Theobroma umbraticum
TGAGTGACTATAAATGGACTTTTCTTGCCAATGGATGTTATTTGCTTCATCCTTACCAAGGTAGACATTGAATTTTCATCTGTTTTAACTAAAAATGTAAAAAAAT
>NW_018397399.1:0-682 GCF_002168275.2 Theobroma umbraticum
GAGTAATGAGGCTTTTGGAGGCGTGGGTGACTATAAATAGACTTTTCTTGCCAATGAATGTTTTTTTTTTTAAGTTTCTAAAGGTAGACATTAAATTCTAGTCTGTTTTGATAAAAAATGACCGAAGAATTCAAATTTAAATCAATTTTGAGATTACAAAACTATTTAAAGTGAGTAATAAGGCTTTTAAAGGAATGGGTGACTATAAATGGCCTTTTCTTGCCAATGAATTCCTTTTTCATTATTGTTGTCAAGGTGGACATTCAATTATAGTCTGTTTTAACTTGAAATGTAAAAAAAATTCAATCTTAAAATCAATTATGGCATTGCAAAATCATTTTAAAGGAAGTGATAAGGCTTTTAAAGGTATGGGTGACTATAAATTGAGTTTTCTTGCCAATGAATTCTTTTTTCTTCAAATTTCTCAAGGTATACATTCAATTTTAATATGGTTTAAACAAAAATGTACAAGGAATTCAAATTTAAGTCAATTTTAAGAATATAAAACCATTTAAAGTTTGTAATAGGGCTTTTAAAGGAATGGGTTACTAGAAATGGACTTTTTTTCCCAATGAATGCCTTTTTTTTATGTTTCTCGATGTAAACATTGACTCATAGTGTGTTTTAACAAAAAACATGAAAAACATTCAATCGTAAAATCAATTATGGCATTACAAAACCA
>NW_018397399.1:950-1134 GCF_002168275.2 Theobroma umbraticum
AATTATGGCATCATAAAACTATTTAAAGCGAGTAATGAGGCTTTTGAAGGTATGTGTGACTATAAATAGACTTTACTTCCCAATGAATGCTTTTTTCTTTATGTTTCTAAAGGTAGGCAATCAATTCTAGTCTGTTTTAATAAAAAATGACCGAAGAATTCAAGTTTAAATCAATTTTGAGATT
>NW_018397399.1:1262-1375 GCF_002168275.2 Theobroma umbraticum
ATGGGTGACTGTAAATAGAGTTTTCTTACCAATGAATGTCTTTTTTTTTTACACTTCTTGAGGTAGACATTCAACTATAATTTGTTTTAACCAAAAATGTAAAAAAATTTGAA
>NW_018397399.1:1475-4726 GCF_002168275.2 Theobroma umbraticum
ACTCACTTTAAATAGTTTTGTAATCTCAAAATTGATTTAAATTTGAATTCTTCTATCATTTTTTATCAAAACAGACTAAAATTGAATGCCTACCTTTAAAAACATAAAGAAAAAAGCATTCATTAGCAAGAAAAGTCTATTTATAGTCACCCATATCTTTTAAAGCCTCATTACTCGCTTTAAATGGTTTTATAATGGCATAATTGATTTTAAGTTGAATGTTTTTACATTTTTTGTTAAAACAGACTATAATTGAGTGTCTACCTTGAGAAACATAAAGAAAAAAGCATTCATTGGTAAGTAAAGTCAATTTATCGTCACTCATTCCTTTAAAAGCCTTGTTACTCACTTTAAATGGTTTTGTACTCTCAAAATTAATTTAAATTTGAATTCTTCTATCATTTTTGTTTAAAATAGACTAGAATTGAATGTCTACCTTGAGAAATGTGAAGAGAAAAGCATTCATTAGCAAGAAAAGTCCATTTATGGTCACTCATACCTTCAAAAAGCCTTATTACTTGCTTTAAATGGTTTTATAATGCAATAATTGATTTTAAGTTGAATTTGTTTTACATTTTTTGCTGAAATAGACTATAATTGAATATCTACCTTGAGAAACACAAAGAAAAAGGCATTCATTGGCAAGAAAAGTCCATTTATGGTCACCTATTCCTTCAGAAGCGTTATTACTTCCTTTAAATGATTTTATAATCTCAAAATTGATTCTAAGCTCAAATTTTTTTATAATTTTGATTACAACAAATTATAATTGAATGTTTACCTAGAGAAATGTAAAGAAAAGGGCATTCATTGACAAGAAAACTCTATTTACAGTCCCCCATTGTTTCAAAAGCCTTATTACTCACTTTAAATGCTTTTATAATCTCAAGATTGATTTTAAGTTCAAATTGTTTTACATTTTTTGTTAAAACAGACTATAATTGAATGTTCTCCTTGAGAACCATAATGAAAAAGGCATTCATTGACAAGAAAAGTCCATTTATAGTCACCCATTCTTTTAAAAGCCTTATTACTCACTTTAAATAGTTTTGTAATCTCAAAATTGATTTAAATTTGAATTCTTCGGTCATTTTTTATCAAAATAGACTAGAATTGAATGCCTACCTTTAGAAATATAAAGAAAAAAGCATTCATTGGCAAGAAAAGTCTATTTATAGTCACTCATACCTTTAAAAAGCCTCATTACTCACTTTAAATAGTTTTATAATGCCATAATTGATTTTAAGTTGAATTTTTTTACATTTTTAGTTAAAACAGACTATAATTGAATGTCTACCTTGAGAAATGTGAAGAAAAAGGAATTCATTGGCAAGAAAAGTCCATTTATAGTCACACGTACCTTCAAAAGCCTTATTACGTGCTTTAAATGGTTTTACAAAGCCATAATTGATTTTACGATTGAATTTTTTCACGTTTTTGGTTAAAACAGACTATAATTCAATGTTTGCCATGAGAAACATAAAAAAGCATTCATTGGCAAGCAAAGTCCATTTCTAGTAACCCATTCTTTTAAAAGCCTTAGTACAAACTTTAAATGGTTTTAAATTCTTAAATTTGATTTAAATTTGAATTCCTTGTACATTTTTGGTTAAAACATATTATAGTTGAATGTCTACCTTGAGAGATGTGAAGAAAAAAGAATTCATTGGCAAGAAAAGCCAATTTATAGTCACCCATACCTTTAAAAACTATATCACTTGCTTTAAATGGTTTTGTAACGCCATACTTGATTTTAAGATTGAATTTTTTGTACATTTTAGGTTAAAACAGACTATAATTGAATGTCCACCTTGAGAACCATAATGAAAAAGGCATTTATTGGGAAGGAAAGTCCATTTATAGTCACCCACTCCTTTAAAAGCCTTATTACTCACTTTAAATAGTTTTGTAATCTCAAAATTGATTTAAATTTGAATTCTTCGGACATTTTTTATCAAAACAGACTAGAATTGAATGCCTACCTTTAGAAACATAAAGAAAAAAGTATTCATTGGCAAGAAAAGTCTATTTATAGTCACCCATACCTTTAAAAGCCTCATTACTCGGTTCAAATAGTTTTGTAATCCCATATTTGATTTTAAGTTGAAGTTTTTTACATTTTTGGTTAAAACAGACTATAATTGAATGTCTACCTTGAGAAACATAAAGAAAAAGGCATTCATTGGCAAGAAAAGTCCATTTATAGTTACGCATTTCTTTAGAAGCATTATTGCTCAATTTAAAAAGTTTTATAATCTCAAAATTGATGCTAAGTTCAAACTTTTTTACATTTTTGGTTAAAATAAATTATAATTGAATGTCTACATCGAGAAATGTAAAGAAAAGGGCATTCATTGGCAAGAAAACTCTATTTACAGCCACTCATTATTTCAAAAACTTTATTACTCACTTCAAATGACTTTATAATCTCAAGATTCATTTTAAGTTCAAATTGTTTTACATTTTTTGTTAAAACATATTATAACTACATGTCTAGCTTGAAAAAAAGGAAGAAAAAGGCATTCATTGACAAGAAAAGTCCATTTATAGTCACTCATTCCTTTAAAAGCCTTATTACTCACTTTAAATGGTTTTGTAATCACAAAATTGATTTAAATTTGAATTCTTCGATCATTTTTGATTAAAACGGACTAGAATTGAATACCTACCTTTAGAAACATAAAGGAAAAAGCATTCATTGGCAAGAAAAGTCTATTTATAGTCACCCATACCTTCAAAAGCCTCATTACTCGCTTTAAATGGTTTTATGATGCCATAATTGGTTTTAAGTTAAATGTTTTTACATTTTTGGTTAAAACAGACTATAAATAAATGTCTACCTTGAGAAATGTGAAGAAAAAGGAATTCATTGCCAAGAAAAGTCCATTTATTGTCACCCGTACCTTCAAAAGCCTTATTCCTTGCTTTAAATCATTTTGTAATGCCATAATTGATTTTACAATTGAATTTTTTCATGTTTTCGGTTAAAACAGACTATAATTCAATGTTTACCTTGAGAAACATAAAAAAAGACATTCATTTGTAAGAAAAGTCCGTTTCTAGTAACTTATTCCTTTAAAAGCCTTATTACAAACTTTAAATGATTTTATATTCTTAAAATTGATTTAAATTTGAATTCCTTGCACATTTTTTGTTAAAATAAATTATAATTGAATGTCTACCTTGAGAGCTGTAAAGAAAAAAGAATTCATTGGCAAGAAAAATCAATTTATAGTCACCCATACCTTCAA
>NW_018397399.1:4736-4851 GCF_002168275.2 Theobroma umbraticum
ACTTGCTTTAAATGGTTTTGTAATGTCATAATTGATTTTAAGTTAAATTTTTTTAAAATTTTTTGTTAAAACAAACTATAATTGAATGTCTACCATGAGTAACGTGAAGAAAAAG
>NW_018397399.1:4951-5108 GCF_002168275.2 Theobroma umbraticum
AAAGCCTTATTACTCACTTTAAATGGCTTTATAATCTCAAAATTGATTTTAAGTAGAATTTGTTTTACATTTTTGGTTAAAAAAGGCTATAATTGAGTTCCTGCCATGGGAAACGTGAAGCAAAAACTAACCATTGGCACAAAAAGTCTATTTATAG
>NW_018397399.1:5118-6539 GCF_002168275.2 Theobroma umbraticum
CTTCGAAAGCCTTATTACTTGCTTTAAAAGGTTTTGTAAACTAATAACTAATTTTAAGTTGAATTTTTTTACATTTTTGGTTAAAACAGACTAGAATTGAATGTCTACCTTGAGAAACATAAAGAAAAAAGCATTTAATTGTAAGAAAAGTCCATTTATAGTCACTCATACTTTCATAAAGCCTTACTACTTGCTTTAAATGGTTTTATAATGTCATAATTGACTTTAAGTTGAATTTTTTTACATTTTTGGCAGAAATAGAGTATAATTGAATGTCTACCTTGAGAAACGTAAAGAAACAAGCATTCATTGGCAAGAGAAGTCCATTTATAGTAACTCATTCCTTCAGAAGCATTATTGCTCACTTTAAATGATTTTATAATCTCAAAATTGATTTTCAGTTCAAATTTTTTTACATTTTTGGTTAAAACAAATTATAAATGAATGTATACCTCGAGAAATGTAAGGAAAAGGGCATTCATTGGCAAGAAAACTCTATTTACTGTCACACATTGCTTCAAAAGCCTTATTACTCACTTTGAATGTTTTTATAATCTCAAGATTGATTTTAAGTTCAAATTGTTTTGCATTTTTTGTTAAAACATATTATAACTGAATTTATAGTCACCATACCTTCAAAAGCCTTATCATTTGCTTTAAATGGTTTTGTAATGCCATAATTGATTTTAAGATTGAATTTTTTTTACATTTCAGGTTAAAACAAACTATAATTGAATGTCTACCTTCAAAACCATAATGAAAAACGCATTCATTGGCAAGAAAAATCCATTTATAGTCACCCATTGCTTTAAAAATCTTATTACTCACTTTAAATGGTTTGTAATCTCAAAATTTATTTAAATTTGAATTCTTCGGTCATTTTTGATTAAAACATACTATAATTGAATGCCTACCTTTAGAAACATAAAGGAAAAAGCATTTTTTGGCAAGAAAAGTCTATTTATAGTCATGCATACTTTCATATGCCTCATTACTGTCTTTAAATGGTCTTATAATGCCATAATTGATTTTAAGTTTAATTTTTTTACATTTTTGGTTAAAACAGACTATAATTGAATGTCTACCTTGAGAAATGTGAAGAACAAGGAATTCATTAGCAAGAAAAGTCCATTTATAGTCACCTGTACCTTCAAAAGCCTTATTACTTGCTTTAAATGGTTTTGTAATGCCATAATTGATTTTACGATTGAATTTTTTCATGTTTTTAGTTAAAACAGACTATAATTCAATGTTTACATCCAGAAACATAAAAAAAAAGCATTCTTTGGCTAGAAAAGTCCATTTCTAGTAATCCAATCCTTTAAAAGCCTTATTACAAACTTTAAATGGTTTTATATTCTTAAAAGTGATTTAAATTTGAATTCCTTGTACATTTTTGGTTAAAACAGATTATAATTGAA
>NW_018397399.1:6639-6724 GCF_002168275.2 Theobroma umbraticum
TTGAGAGATGTGAAGAAAAAAGAATTCATTGGCAAGAAAAGCCAATTTATAGTCTCTCATACCTTCAAAAGCCTTATCACTTGCT
>NW_018397399.1:6734-6818 GCF_002168275.2 Theobroma umbraticum
TTGTAATGCCATAATTGATTTTAAGATTGAATTATTTTTACATTTCAGGTTAAAACAGACTATAATTGAATGTCCACCTTGAGA
>NW_018397399.1:6828-7041 GCF_002168275.2 Theobroma umbraticum
AAAAGGCATTCATTGGTAAGAAAAGTCCATTTATAGTCACCCATTCCTTCAGAAGAGTTATTCTCACTTTAAATGGGTTTATAATCTCAAAATTGATTCTAATTTCAAACTTTTTAACATTTTTGGTTAAAACAAAATATAGTTGAATGTCTACCTCAAGAAGTGTAAAAAAAAAGACATTCATTGGCAAGAAAACTCTATTTATAGTCACCC
>NW_018397399.1:7051-7229 GCF_002168275.2 Theobroma umbraticum
AAGCCTTATTACTCATTTTAAATGCTTTTATGATGCCACAATTGATTTTAAGTTGAATTTTTTTACACTTTTGGTTAAAATCGACTATAATTGAATGTCTACCTTGAGAAATGTGAAGAAAAAGAAATTTATTGGCAAGAAAAGTCCATTTATAGTCACCCGTACCTTCAAAAGCCTT
>NW_018397399.1:7239-7490 GCF_002168275.2 Theobroma umbraticum
TTAAATGGTTTTGTAATGCCATAATTGATTTTACGATTTAATTTTTTCATGTTTTTAGTTAAAACAGACTATAATTCAATGTTTATCTTGAAAACATAAAAAAAAAGCATTCATTGGCAAGAAAAAGCCATTTCTAGTAACCGATTCCTTTAAAAGCCTTATTACAAACTTTAAATTGTTCTATATTCTTAAAATTGATTTAAATTTGAATTCCTTATACATTTTTAGTTAAAACAGATTATAATTGAATG
>NW_018397399.1:7839-8107 GCF_002168275.2 Theobroma umbraticum
TACTCACTTTAAATGGTTTTGTAATCTCAAAATTGATTTAAATTTGAATTCTTCCATCATTTTTTATTAAAAAGACTAGAATTGAATGTCTACCTTTAGAAACATAAAGAAAAAAGCATTAATTGGCAAGAAAAGTCTATTTATAGTCACCTACACCTTCAAAAGCCTCATTAATCGCTTTAAATGGTTTTATGATGCCATAATTGATTTAAACTTGAATTTTTTTACATTTTTGGTTAAAACAAACTATAATTGAATGTCTACCTTG
>NW_018397399.1:8296-8435 GCF_002168275.2 Theobroma umbraticum
CAATTTATAGTCACCCACACCTTCAAACGCCTTATCACTAGCTTTAAATGGCTTTGTAATGCCGTAATTGATTTTAAGATTTAATTTTTTTCTTACATTTCACGTTAAAATAGACTATAATTGAATGTCCACCTTAAGA
>NW_018397399.1:8535-8656 GCF_002168275.2 Theobroma umbraticum
TTCTCAAGGTGGACATTCAATTATAGTCTGTTTTAACCTAAAATGTAAAAAAAAAGTTCAATCTTAAAATCAATTATGGCATTAGAAAACTATTTAAAGCAAGTGATAAGGCTTTTGAAGG
>NW_018397399.1:8666-8984 GCF_002168275.2 Theobroma umbraticum
TATAAATTGGCTTTTCTTGCCAATGAATTTTTTTTTCTTCACAACTCTTAAGGTAGACATTCAATTATAATCTGTTTTAACCAAAATTATACAAGGAATTCAAATTTATATCAATTTTAAGAATATAAAACTATTTAAAGTTTGTAATAAGGCTTTTAAAAGAATGGGTTACTAGAAATGGACTTTTCTTGCCAATGAATGCCTTTTTTATGTTTCTCGAGGTAAACATTGAATTATAGTCTGTTTTAACTAAAAACATGAATAAATTCAATCGTAAAATCAATTATGGCATTACAAAACCATTTAAAGCAAGTAACA
>NW_018397399.1:9005-9147 GCF_002168275.2 Theobroma umbraticum
ACTATAAATGGACTTTTCTTGCCAATGAATTCCTTTTTCTTCACATTTCTCAAGTTAGATATTCAATTATAATTTATTTTAACCAAAATGTACAAAGAATTCAAATTCAAATCAATTTTGAGAATATAAAACCATTTAAAGT
>NW_018397399.1:9157-9395 GCF_002168275.2 Theobroma umbraticum
GCTTTTAAAGAAATAGGTGACTATAAATAGACTTTTCTTGTCAATGAATGCCTTTTTCTACATTTCTCGAGGTAGACATTGAATTATAGTCTGTTTTAACCAAAAACATAAACAAATTCAACCATAAAATCAATTATGGCATTACAAAACCATTGAAGGAAAGTAATAAGGCCTTTGAAGGTACGGGTGACTATAAATAGACTTTTCTTGTAAATGAATACTTTTTTCTTCATTTTTC
>NW_018397399.1:9534-11058 GCF_002168275.2 Theobroma umbraticum
AGTGAGTAATAAGGCTTTTGAAGAAATGGGTGACTATAAATGGACTTTTCTTTCTAATGAATACCTTTTTCTTTACGTTTCCTAAGGCAGACATTCAATTCTAATCTGTTTTAACAAAAAATAAAAAACAATTCAACCTAAAATCAATTATGGCATTATAAAAGTATTTAAAGCGAGTAATAAAGCTTTTTAATGGTATGGGTGACTATAAATGGACTTTCTTGCCAGTGAATGCTTTTTTCTTCATGTTTCTAAAGGTAGACATTCAATTATAGTCAATTTTATCCAAAAAGGTAAAAATATTCAACCTAAAATCAATTATGATATTATAAAACTATTTAAAGTGAGTAATAAGACTTTTTGAAGGTATAGGTGACTATAATTAGACTTTTCTTGCCAACGAATGCTTTTTTCTTCACGTTTTTGAAGGTAGACATTCAATTATAGTCTGTTTTATCCAAAAATGTAAAAATATTTAACCTAAAATTAATTATGATATTATAAAACTATTTAAAGCAAATAATAAGGCTTTTTGAAGGTGTGGGTGACTATAATTAGACTTTTCTTGCCAATGAATGCTTTTTTCTTTACGTTTCTCAAGGTAGATATTCAATTCTAGTCTGTTTTAACAAAAAATGTAAAAAAATTCAACCTAAAATGAATTTTGAGATTATAAAACCATTTAAAGCAAGTAATAAGGCTTTTGAAGGCTTGAGTGGCTATAAACCAACTTTTTGTGTCAATGGTTGGCTTTTGCTTCACGTTCCCTAGGGTAGGCACTCAATTATAGCCTTTTTTAACTAAAAATGTAAAACAATTCAACTTAAAATCAATTTTAAGATTATAAAGCCATTTCGAGTGAGTAATAAGGCTTTTGAAGGCTTGAGCAACTAAAAATGGACTTTTCCTGCCAATGAGTATCTTTTTCTTCACTTTTCCTAAGGCAAACATTCAATTATAATCTGTTCTAACTAAAAATGTTATAAAACCATTTAAAGTGAGGTTATAAAACCATTTAAAGTGAGCAATAAGGGTTTTGAAAGAATAGGTGACTATAAATGGAATTTTCTTGCCAATGAATTTCTGTTTCATCACATTCTATTATAATCTGTTTTAATGAAAAATGTACAAAGAATTCAAATTTAAATCAATTTGGAGAATATAAAACCATTTAAAGTGAGAAATAAGGCTTTTGAAGGAATAGGTGACTATAAATGCACTTTTCTTGCCAATGAATGCCTTTTTCTTTATGGTTCTCGAGGTAGACATTTAATTATAGTTTGTTTTCATCTAAAATGTAAAAAAATTCAACCTTAAAATCAATTATGGCATTACAAAACTATTTAAAGCAAGTAATAAGGCTTTTGAAGGTATGGGTGTCTATAAATGGACTTTTTTTACAAATTAATGGCTGTTTCTTCATTTTTCTCGAGGTAGGCATTCAATTCTAGTCTGTTTTAACCAAAAATTATAGAAGAATTCAAATTTAAATCAATTTTGAGATTATAAAACCATTTAAAGTGA
>NW_018397399.1:11497-11845 GCF_002168275.2 Theobroma umbraticum
GGTGACTATAAATGGACTTTTCTTGCCAATGAATGCCTTTTTCTTCACATTTTCTAAGCTAGACATTTAGTTATATTATGTTTTAACTTAAAATCAATCTTAAAATTATAAAAGCATTTAAAGCGAGTAATAAGGCTTTTGAATCAATGGGTGACTGTAAATAGAGTTATGTTGACAATGAATGCCCTTTTCTTTACATTTCTCAAGGTAGATATTCAATTATAATTTCTTTTAACCAAAAATGTAAAAAAATTTGAAGTTAGAATGAATTTTGAGATTATAAAACCATTTAAAGTAAGCAATAATGCTTCTGAAGGAATGGGTGACTATAAATGGACTTTTCTTGCC
>NW_018397399.1:11855-12008 GCF_002168275.2 Theobroma umbraticum
TTTTTCTTTACGTTTCTCAAGGTAGACATTCAATTATAATCTATTTCAGCCAAAAAAGTAAAAAAATTCAACCTAAAATCAATTATGGCATTATAAAAGCATGTAAAGCAAGTAATAAGGTTTTTGAAGGTATGAGTGACTATAAATGGACTT
>NW_018397399.1:12342-12514 GCF_002168275.2 Theobroma umbraticum
AGGCTTTCGAAGGCTTGAGTGACTATAAATGAACTTTTTGTGCCAATGGTTGGCTTTTGCTTCATGTTCCCCATGGTAGGAACTCAATTATAGCCTTTTTTAATCAAAAATGTAAAATAAATTCAACTTAAAATCAATTTTGAGATTATAAAGCCATTTAAAGTGAGTAATA
>NW_018397399.1:12614-12726 GCF_002168275.2 Theobroma umbraticum
ATGTAAAAAAAATTCAATCTTAAAATCAATTATGGCATTATAAAACCATTTAAATCCAGTGATAAAGCTTTTGAAGGTATGGGTGACTATAAATTGAGTTTTCTTGCCAATG
>NW_018397399.1:12736-12946 GCF_002168275.2 Theobroma umbraticum
TCTTCACATTTCTCATGGTACACATTCAATTTTAATCTGTTTTAAACAAAAATGTACAAGGAATTCAAATTTAATTCAATTTTAAGAATATAAAACCATTTAATGTTTGTAATAGGGCTTTTAAAGGAATAGGTTCCTAGAAATGGACTTTTCTTCCCAATGAATACCTTTTTTTATGTTTCTCGAGGTAAACATTGAATTATAGTCTAT
>NW_018397399.1:13155-13301 GCF_002168275.2 Theobroma umbraticum
TGCCAATGAATTTCTTTTTCTTCACATTTCTCAAGGTAGACATTCAATTATAGTTGATTTTAACCAAAAGTGTAAAAAAATTCAATTTAAAGTCAATTATGGCATCATAAAAGCGTTTAAAATGAGTAATAAGGCTTTTGAAACAA
>NW_018397399.1:13528-13667 GCF_002168275.2 Theobroma umbraticum
ATGTAAAAAAAATTCAATCTTAAAATCAATTATGGCATTACAAAACCATTTAAATCTAGTGATAAAGCTTTTGAAGGTATGGGTAACTATAAATTGAGTTTTCTTGCCAATGAATTCTTTTTTCTTCACATTTCTCATG
>NW_018397399.1:13975-14074 GCF_002168275.2 Theobroma umbraticum
TCGACATTCAATTATAGTCGATTTTAACCAAAAGTGCAAAAACATTCAACTTAAAATCAATTATGGCATCATAAAAGCGTTTAAAATGAGTAATAAGGC
>NW_018397399.1:14084-14216 GCF_002168275.2 Theobroma umbraticum
ATGGGTGACTGTAAATAGAGTTTTCTTGCCAATGAATGTCTTTCTTTTTACACTTCTCAAGCTAGACATTCAACTATAATTTGTTTTAACCAAAAATGTAAAAAATTTGAACTTAGAATCAATTTTGAGATT
>NW_018397399.1:14226-14330 GCF_002168275.2 Theobroma umbraticum
TTAAAGTGAGCAATAACGCTTTTGAAGGAATGGTGACTATAAATGGACTTTTCTTGCCAATGAATACTTTTTTCATTATGGTTCTCAAGGTGGACATTCAATTA
>NW_018397399.1:14340-14418 GCF_002168275.2 Theobroma umbraticum
TAACCTGAAATGTAAAAAAAATTCAATCTTAAAATTAATTATGGCATTACAAAACCGTTTAAAGCAAGTGATAAGGCT
>NW_018397399.1:14428-14684 GCF_002168275.2 Theobroma umbraticum
TGGGTGACTATAAATTGGCTTTTCATGCCAATGAATTCTTTTTTCTTCACATCTCTCAAGGTAGACATTCAATTATTATTTGTTTTAAACAAAAATGTACAAGGAATTCAAATTTCAATCAATTTTAAGAATATAAAACCATTTAAAATTTGCAATGAGGCTTTTAAAGGAATGGGTTATTGGAAATGGACTTTTCCTGCCAATAAATGCTTTTTTTTTTATGTTTCTCGAGGTAAACATTGAATTATAGTCTGTT
>NW_018397399.1:14694-14798 GCF_002168275.2 Theobroma umbraticum
ACATGAAAACATGCAATCGTAAAATCAATTATGGCATTACAAAACCATTTAAAGAAAGTAATAAGGCTTTTGAAGGTACAGTGACTATAAATGGACTTTTCTTG
>NW_018397399.1:14808-14953 GCF_002168275.2 Theobroma umbraticum
TCTTTTTCTTCACATTTCTCAAAGAAGACATTCAATTATAGTCTGTTTTAACCAAAAATGGAAACAAATTCAACTTAAAGTCAATTATGGCATCATAAAACCATTTAAAGTGAGTAATGAGGCTTTTGAAGGTATGGGTGACTAT
>NW_018397399.1:15214-15359 GCF_002168275.2 Theobroma umbraticum
AGTCTATTTTAATCAAAAATGACTGAAGAATTCAAATTTAAATCAATTTTGAGAGTACGAAACCATTTAAAGTGAGTAATAATGCTTTTCGAAGAATGGGTGACTATAAATGGACTTTTCTTGCCAATGAATGCCTTTTTCTTCA
>NW_018397399.1:15482-15594 GCF_002168275.2 Theobroma umbraticum
AGAATCAATTTTGAGATTATAAAACCATTTAAAGTGAGCAATAACGCTTCTGAATGATTGGGTGACTATAAATGGACTTTTCTTGCCAATGAATGCCTTTTTCATTATGGTT
>NW_018397399.1:16035-16193 GCF_002168275.2 Theobroma umbraticum
TGCTTTTTTCTTTATGTTTTTAAAGGTAGACATTCAATTCTAGTCTGTTTTAATAAAAAATGACTGAAGAATTCAAATTAAAGTCAATTTTGAAATTACAAAATCATTTAAAGTGAGTAACAAGGCTTTTAAAGGAATGGGTGACTATAAATGAACTT
>NW_018397399.1:16484-16678 GCF_002168275.2 Theobroma umbraticum
AAAACCATTTAAAGTGAGCAATAATGCTTCTGAAGGAATGGGTGACTATAAATCAACTTCTTACCAATGAATGCCTTTTTCTTTATATTTCTCAAGGTAGACATTCAGTTATAGTCTATTCAAGCCATAAATGTAAAAAGATTCAACTTAAAATCAACTATGGCATTATAAAACCATGTAAAGCAAGTAATAAG
>NW_018397399.1:16881-17017 GCF_002168275.2 Theobroma umbraticum
CCAATGACTGTTTGTTTCTTCACGTTTCTCAAGGTAGACATTCAATTCTAGTCTATTTTAACTAAAAATGTAAAAACATTTGACTTAAAATCAATTATTAGTTTATAAAACCATTTAAAGCAAGTAATAAGGCTTT
>NW_018397399.1:17100-17213 GCF_002168275.2 Theobroma umbraticum
AGTGAGTAATAAGGCTTCTGAAGGCTTGAGCAACTATAAATGGACTTTTCTTGCTAATTAGTACCTTTTTCTTCATGTTTCCCAAGGCAAACATTCAATTATAATCTGTTCTA
>NW_018397399.1:17699-17890 GCF_002168275.2 Theobroma umbraticum
AATTATGGCATTACAAAACTATTTAAAGCAAGTAATAAGGCTTTTGAAGGTATAAGTGGCTATAAATGGACATTTCTTGCAAATTAATGCTTTTTTCTTCATTTTACTCAAGGTAGGCATTCAATTCTAGTCTGTTTAAACGAAAAATCACAGAAGAATTCAAATTTAAATCAATTTTGAGATTACAAAAC
>NW_018397399.1:17900-18010 GCF_002168275.2 Theobroma umbraticum
GAGTAATAAGGCTTTTAAAGGAATGGGTGACTATAAATTGCCTTTTCTTGCCAATCAATGCCTTTTTCTTTACATTTCTCAAGGTAGACATTCAATTATAGTCTGTTTTA
>NW_018397399.1:18110-18237 GCF_002168275.2 Theobroma umbraticum
TTTGAGATTATAAAACCATTTAAAGCAAGTAATAAGGCTTTCAAATTCTTGAGCGACTATAAATGGCCTTTTTGTGCCAATGGTTGGCTTTTGCTTCATACTCCCTAGGGCAGGCATTCAATTATAA
>NW_018397399.1:18303-18447 GCF_002168275.2 Theobroma umbraticum
GCAATTATAAATGGACTTTTCTTGCCATGAGTACCTTTTCTTCACGTTTCCCAAAGTAAACATTCATTTATAATCTGTTTTAACTAAAAGCATTAAAAAATTCAATCTAAAATCAATTATGAGATTATAAAACCATTTAAAGTG
>NW_018397399.1:18531-18665 GCF_002168275.2 Theobroma umbraticum
TTCTTCACTTTTTTCGAGGTGGACATTCTATTATAATCTGTTTTAACAAAAAATACACAAAAAATTCAAATTTAAATCACTTTGGAGAATATAAAACCATTTAAAGTGAGTAATAAGGCTTTTGAAGGAATATG
>NW_018397399.1:19229-19377 GCF_002168275.2 Theobroma umbraticum
AAATCAATTTTGAGATTACAAAACCATTTAAAGTGAGTAACAAGGCTTTTAAAGAAATGGGTGACTATAAATGAACTTTTTTTGCTAATGAATACCTTTTTCTTCACATTTTTCAAGCTAGACATTCAATTATAATATGTTTTAAAAA
>NW_018397399.1:19430-19603 GCF_002168275.2 Theobroma umbraticum
TTATAATTTGTTTTAACCAAAAATGTAAAAAAATTTGAACTTAGAATCAATTTTTAGATTATAAAACCATTTAAAGTGAGCAATAATGCTTCTGAAGGAATGAGTGACTATAAATCTACTTCTTGCCAATGAATACCTTTTTCTTTATGTTTCTCAAGGTAGACATTCAATTA
>NW_018397399.1:19710-19839 GCF_002168275.2 Theobroma umbraticum
GGACTTTTCTTTCCAATGACTGTTTGTTTCTTCACGTTTCTCAAGGTAGACATTTAATTCTAGTCTGTTTTAACTAAAAATGTAAAACAATTTAACTTAAAATCAATTATTAGTTTATAAAACCATTTA
>NW_018397399.1:20137-20256 GCF_002168275.2 Theobroma umbraticum
AAGTGAGTAATAAGGCTTTTGAAAGAATGGGTGACTATAAATGAATTTTTCTTGCCAATGAATTCCTTTTTCTTCACTTTTCTCGAGGTGGATCTTCTATTATAATCTGTTTTAACAAA
>NW_018397399.1:20594-20761 GCF_002168275.2 Theobroma umbraticum
CTTTTGAAGGTATGAGTGGCTATAAATGGACATTTCTTGCAAATTAATGCTTTTTTCTTCATTTTTCTCAAGGCAGGCATTCAATTCTAGTCTGTTTTAACCGAAAATCATAGAAGAATTCAAATTTAAATCAATTTTGATATTACAAAACCATTTAAAGTGAGTAA
>NW_018397399.1:21030-21150 GCF_002168275.2 Theobroma umbraticum
GACATTCAATTCTAGTCTGTTTTGATAAAAAATGACCAAAGAATTCAAATTTAAATCAATTTTGACATTACAAAACTATTTAAAGTGAGTAATAAGGCTTTTAAAGGAATGGGTGACTAT
>NW_018397399.1:21164-21310 GCF_002168275.2 Theobroma umbraticum
TGCCAATGAATTCCTTTTTCATTATTGTTCTCAAGGTGGACATTCAATTATAGTTTGTTTTAACCTGAGATGTAAAAAAAATTCAATCTTAAAATCAATTATGGCATTGCAAAATCATTTAACGCAAGTGATAAGGCTTTTGAAGG
>NW_018397399.1:21320-21571 GCF_002168275.2 Theobroma umbraticum
TATAAATTGGCTTTTCTTGCCAATAAATTCTTTTTTCTTCTTATTTCTCAAGGTAGACATTCAATTATAGTTTGTTTTAACCAAAAATGTAGAAAAATTTAACTTAAAATCAATTATTGCATCATAAAACCAGGTAAAGAGAGTAATGAGGCTTTTGAAGGTATGGGTGACTGTAAATAGACTTTTCTTGCCAATGAATGCTTTTTTCTTGATGTTTCTAAAGCTAGGCATTCAATTCTAGTTTGTTTTAA
>NW_018397399.1:21832-22065 GCF_002168275.2 Theobroma umbraticum
AATGTAAAACAATTTGAACTTAAAATCAATCTTGAGATTATAAAAGCATTTAAATTGAGTAATAAGGCTTTCGAAACAATGGGTAACTATAAAGAGAGTTTTTTTGGAATTGAATGCCATTTCTTTACATTTCTTGAGTAAAACATTCAATTATAATTTGTTTTAACCAAAAATGTAAAAAAATTTGAACTTTTGAGATTATAAAACCATTTAAAGTGAGCAATAACGCTTTT
>NW_018397399.1:22075-22214 GCF_002168275.2 Theobroma umbraticum
GTGACTATAAATGGACTTTTCTTCCCAATGAATGCCTTTTTCTATACATTTCTCAATGTAGACATTCAATTATCATCTATTTCAGCCAAAAATGTAAAAAACTTCAACTTAAAATCAATTATGGCATTATAAAACCATT
>NW_018397399.1:22226-22576 GCF_002168275.2 Theobroma umbraticum
TAAGGCTTTTTGAAGGTATGAGTGACTATAAATGGACTTTTCTTACCAATGAATGCTTTTCTCTTCACGTTTCTCAAGGTAAACATCCAATTCTAGTCTGTTTTAACCAAAAATGTAAAATAATTCAACTTAAAATCAATTATGGTATCTTAAAACCATTTAAAGCAAGTAATGAGGCTTTTGAAGGTATAGGTGACTATAAATAGACTTTTTTTACCAATGAATGGTTTTCCTTTATATTTCTAAAAGTAGGCATTCAATTCTAGTCTGTTTTAATAAAAAATGACCAAAGAATACAAATTTAAATCAATTTTGAGATTACAAAACTATTTAAAGTGAGTAATAAGGCT
>NW_018397399.1:22644-22826 GCF_002168275.2 Theobroma umbraticum
TGGACATTCAATTATTGTCTATTTTAACCTGAAATGTCAAAAAAATTCAATCTTCAAATCAATTATGGCATCATAACACCATTTAAAGTAAGTGATAAGGCTTTTAAAGGTATGGGTGACTATAAATAGGCTTTTCTTGCCAATGAATTCTTTTTTCTTCACATTTCTCAAGGTAGACATTC
>NW_018397399.1:22862-22998 GCF_002168275.2 Theobroma umbraticum
CTTAAAATCAATTATGGCATCATAAAACCATTTAAAGCGAGTAATGAGGCTTTTTAAGGTATGGATGACTATAAATAGACTTTTTTTGCAGATGAATGTTTTTTTCTTTATGTTTCTAAAGGTAGGCATTCAATTC
>NW_018397399.1:23141-23269 GCF_002168275.2 Theobroma umbraticum
TTTTGAGATTACAAAACCATTTAAAGTGAGTAACAAGGCTTTTGAAGGAATGGGCGACGATAAATTGACTTCTCTTGCCAACGAATGCCTTTTTCTTTATATTTCTCAAGGCAGACATTCAATTATAG
>NW_018397399.1:23467-23658 GCF_002168275.2 Theobroma umbraticum
TTAAAGGAATGGGTGACTATAAATGTACTTTTCTTGCCAATGAATGCCTTTTTCATTATGGTTCTGAATGTGGACTTTCAATTATTGTCTATTTTAACTTGAAATGTCAAAAAAATTCAATCTTAAAATCAATTATTGCATCATAACACCATTTAAAGCAAGTGATAAGGCTTTTAAAGGTATGGGTGACT
>NW_018397399.1:23758-23928 GCF_002168275.2 Theobroma umbraticum
TCTTGCCAATGAATGCCTTTTTCATTATGGTTCTGAATGTGGACATTCAATTATAGTCTATTTTAACCTGAAATATCAAAAAAATTCAATCTTGAAATCGATTATGGCATCATAACACCGTTTAAAGCAAGTGATAAGGCTTTTGAAGGTATGGGTGACTATAAATTGGC
>NW_018397399.1:24005-24240 GCF_002168275.2 Theobroma umbraticum
AGTCTATTTTAACCAAAAATGTAAAAAAATTCAACTTAAAATTAATTATGGCATCATAAAACCATTTAAAGTGAGTAATGAGGCTTTTGAAAGTATAGGTGACTATAAATAGACTTTTCTTGCCGATGAATTTTTTTTCTTTATGTTTATAAAGGTAGGCATTCAAATCTAGCCTGTTTTAGTCAAGGAATACAAATTTAAGTCAATTTTAAGAATATAAAACCATTTAAAGGTT
>NW_018397399.1:24726-24903 GCF_002168275.2 Theobroma umbraticum
AAACCATTTAAAGTGAGTAACAAGGCTTTTGAAGGAATGGGTGATGATAAATTGTCTTTTCTTGCCAACGAATGCGTTTTTCTTTATGTTTCTCAAGGTAGGCATTCGATTATAGTCTGTTTCAACTAAAAATGTAAAAAAGTTCAACTTAAAATCAGTTATGGCATTATAAAACCA
>NW_018397399.1:25065-25184 GCF_002168275.2 Theobroma umbraticum
TTTTTTTTTATGTTTCTAATGGTAGGCATTAAATTTTAGTCAGTTTTGATAAAAAATGACCGAAGAATTTAAATTTAAATCAATTTTGAGATTACAAAACCATTTAAAGTGAGTAATAA
>NW_018397400.1:0-1997 GCF_002168275.2 Theobroma umbraticum
TATGTTTCTCAAGGTAAACACTCAATTATAATCTATTTTAAAGAAAAAGGTAAGAAAATTCAGCTTAAAATCAATTTTGAGGTAATAAAACTATTTAAAGTGAGTAATAAGGCTTTTGAAGATATAGGTGACTATAAATGTACTTTTCTTGTCATTGAATAGCTTTTTCTTCTCATTTCCCAAGGCAAACAGTCAATTATAATTTTTTTGAACCAATAATATAAAAAAATTCAACCTAAAATCAATTATGAGATTCCAAAACTATATAAAGCGAGTAATAAGGCTTTCAAAGGCTTGAGTGACTATAAATGGATTGTTCTTGACAATGAACGGCTTTTTCTTAACTTTTCTCAAGAGAGGTAGTCAATTATAATATGTTTTAATAAAAAATTTAAAAAATTTAATCTAAAATCAATTATAAGATTATAAAACCACTTAAAGCGAGTAATAAGGTTTTTTATGGCATGGGTGACTATAAATGGACTTTTTTTCTCAATGAATGCCTTTTCCTTTATGTTTTCCAAGGAGAACATTCAATTATAAGATGCTTTAACCAAAATGTTAGAAAATTCCACTCCAAATCAATTATGAGATTATAAAACCATTTAAAACAAGTAATAAAGCTTTCAAATACTTAAGTGACTATAAATGGACTTTTCTTGTCAATGAATGGCTTTTTGTTCACGTTTCTCGAAGTAGATAGTGAATTATAATTTGTTTTAATCAAAAATCTAAAAAAACCCAACCTAAAATCAATTATGAGATTATAATACCATTTAAAGCGAGCAATAAGGCTTTCGAAGGCTTAGGTGACTATAAATGTGCTTTTCTTGCTAATGAATGTCTTTTTCTTCATGTTTCTTGAGGCAAACAATCAATTAGAATCTGTTTTAATTAAAAATATAAAAATATTTAACTTAAAATCAATTATGAGATTACAAAACCATTCAAATCGAGTAATAAAGTTTTCGAAATCTTGAGTGACTATAAATGGACTTTTCTTGCCAAAGAATAGGTTTTTCTTCACGTTTCCTAAGGTAAACATTGAATTATAAATTGTTTTAACCAAAAAAGTAAAAAAATGTTCAACTTAAAATCGATTATGAGTTTAGAAAACTATTTAAAGTGAGTAGAAAAGCTTTTGAAGAATTGAGTGACTATAATTGATCTTTTCTTGCCAATGAGTGGCTTGTTATTCACATTTTCCTAGGTAAACATTTAATTATAATCTGTTTGAACCAAAAATATAAAAAAAGTCAGCTTAGAATTAATTTTGAGGTTATAAAACTATTTAAAGCGAATAATAAGGCTTTTGAAGGTATGAGTGACTATAAATAGACTTTTCTTACTAATGAATGCCTTTTTCTTCGTGTTTTCTAAGGTAGACATTCAATTATAATCTGTTTTCACCTAAAATATAAAAAAATTAAACTTAAAATCAATTATAAGATTATAAAACCATTTAAAGCGAGTAACAAGGCTTTCGAAGGCTTGAGTGACTATAAATAAACTTTTCTTGTCAATAAATGACTTTTTGTTCACGTTTCCTAAGGCAAACATTTAATTACAATCTATTTTAACTAAAAATGTAAAATAATTCAACTTAGAATCAATTTTGAGGTTATAAAACTATTTAAAGCGAGTAATAAGGCTTCTGTAGGCATGGGTGACTATAAATGGACTTTTTTTGCTAATGAATGCCTTTTCCTTCATGTTTTCCAAGGCAAACATTCAATTATAATATGTTTTAACCAAAAAGGTAAGAAAATTCAATTAAAAATAATTTATGAGATTATAAAACCCTTTAAAGCGAGTAATAAGGCTTTCGAAGGCTTAAGTGACTATAAATGTGCCTTTCTTGCCAATGAATTCATTTTTCTTCAAGTTTCTCCAAGAAAACATTCAATTATAATTTGTTTTAGCCAAAAATGTAAAACCTTTCAACTTAAAATCAATTTTGAGGTTATAAAACCATTTAAAGTGAGTAATAAGGGTTT
>NW_018397400.1:2007-2179 GCF_002168275.2 Theobroma umbraticum
GGTGACTATAATTGGACTTTTCTTGCCAATGAATGGCTCTTTCTTTATGTTTCCCAAGGCAAACATTCAGTTATAATATGTTTTAACAAAAAATGTAAAAATATTCAACTTAGAATCAATTTTAAGGTTATAAAATCATTTAAAGTGAGTAATAATGCTTTTGAAGGCATGG
>NW_018397400.1:2279-2465 GCF_002168275.2 Theobroma umbraticum
CCATGCCTTCGAAAGCCTTATTACTCGCTTTAAATGGTTTATAATCTCATAATTTATTTTAAATTGAATTTTCTTATATATTTAGTTAAAATAGATTTTAATTAACTATCTGCTTCAAGAAAAGTGAAGAAAAACCCATTCATTGGCAAGAAAAGGCCATTTATAGTCACCTAAGCCATCGAAAGC
>NW_018397400.1:2475-2569 GCF_002168275.2 Theobroma umbraticum
GCTTTAAATGGTTTTATAACCTCATAATGCTTTTAAGTTGAATTATTTTATATTTTTAGTTAAAATAGATTATAATTGAATGTTTTCCTTGGGA
>NW_018397400.1:2579-3154 GCF_002168275.2 Theobroma umbraticum
AAAAGCTATTCATTGGCAAGAAAAGTCTATTTATAGTCACCCAAGATTTCGAAAGACTTGTTACTCGCTTTAAATAGTTTTATAATCTCATATTGATTTTAAGTTAAATTTTTTTACATTTTAGGTCAAAACAAATTATAATTTAATTTTTTCCTTGAGAAACATGAAGAAAAACCCATTCATTGGCAAGAAAAACCTATTTGTAGTCACCCAAGCCTTCGAAAGCCATATTGCTCACTTTAAATGGTTTTATAACCTTAAAATTGATTTTAAGCTGAATGTTTTTATATTTTTAGTTAAAAAAGATTATAATTGAATGTTTACCTCAAGAAACATGAAAAAAGTCAATTCATTGCAGAAAAAGCACATTTATAGTCATCGAAGCCTTCGAAAACCTTATTACTCTCTTTAAAAGGTTTTATAATCTCATAATTCATTTTTAGTTGAATTTTCTTACTTTTTTGGTTAAAACAAATTATAATTGAATGTTTGCCTTGAAAAATATGAAGGAAAAGGCATTCATTGGCAAAAAAAGTCCATTTATAGTCACTCATGCCTACAAAAGCCTTATTACT
>NW_018397400.1:3164-3463 GCF_002168275.2 Theobroma umbraticum
AGTTTTATAACCTCAAAATTGATTCTAAGTTGAATTGTTTTAAATTTTTGGTTTAAATAAGTTGTAAATAAATGTTTTCCTTGAGAAACTTGAAGGGAAACCAATTCATTAGTGAGAAAAGCCCATATATAATCACCCAAGCCTTCGAAAGCCTTATTACTCACTTTAAAAGATTTTATAATCTCATAATTGGTTTTAAGTTAATTTTTTTTATATTTTAAGTTAAAACAGATTATAATTAAATGTCTGTCTTGGAAAACATGAAGAAAAAGGTATTAATTGGCAAGAAAAGTCTATTT
>NW_018397400.1:3473-5180 GCF_002168275.2 Theobroma umbraticum
ATGCCTTCAAAAGCCTTATTACTCGCTTTAAATTATTTTATAGACTCAAAATTGATTCTGTGTTGAATTTTTTTACATTTTTTGTTAAAACAGATTATAATTGAATGTTTGCCTCAAGAACCATGAAGAAAAGCCATTCATTGACAAGAAAAGTCCATTTATAGTCACTCAAGCCTACGAAAGCCTTATTACTTGCATTAAATAATTTCATAATCTCATAATTGATTCTAGATTGAATTTTTTTAGATTTTTAGTTAAAACAGATTACAATTGACTATTTTCCTCAAGAAATATGAAGAAAAAGCCATTCATTATCAAGAATAATCCATTTATAGTCACTCAAGCCTTCGAAAGCCTTATTACTCGCTTTATATGGTTCTGTAATCTCATAATTAATTTTAAGTTAAATTTTTTTACATTTTTGGTTAAAAACAACTTATAATTGACTGTCTACCTTGGAAATGAGAAGAAAAAGCCATTCAATGACAATAAAAGTACATTTATAGTCACCTATGCCTTCAAAAGCATTATTACTCTCTTTAAATGCTTTTATAACCTCAAAATTGATTTTAAGCAGAATTTTCTAACATTTTTAGTTAAAACATATTATAATTGAATGTTTGCCTTGAGAAATGTGAAGAAAAACTAATTCATTGGAAAGAAAAATGTATTTATAGCCACCTAAGCCTTCGAAATCTTTATTACTCGCTTTAAATGGTTTTATAAACTCATAATTGATTTTAGGTTGAATTTTCTAACATTTTTGGTTAAAACAGATTAGAATTGAAAGTCTACCTTAGAAATCATGAAGAAAAAGACATTCATTGGCAAAAAAAGTCCATTTATTGTCACCCATGCCTTCAAAAGCCTTATTACTCGCTTTAAATGATTTTATCATCTCATAATGATTTTAGGCTGAATATTTTTAGATTTTGGTTAAAACAGATTAGAATTAACTGTCTGCCTAGAGAAACGAAACGAAAGAGGCATTCATTGACAAGAAAATCTATTTATAGGCACTCAAGCCTACGAAAGCCTTATTACTCGATTTATATGATTTTATATTCTCATAATTGATTTTGGATTGAATGTTTTTACATTTTTTGTTAAAAAAAAATTATAATTGACCATCTACCTTGGGATGTATGAAGAAAAAGCCATTCAATGTCAAGAAAAGTACATTTATAGTCACCCATGCCTTCGAAAGAATTATTACTCACTTTAAATGATTTTATAACCTCAAAATTGATTCTAAGCTGAATTTTTTTACATTTTTAGTCAAAACAGATTATAATTGAATGTTTACCTTGAGAAACATGAAGAAAAAGTCATTCATTGGCAAGAAAAGTTTAATTATAGCCACCCATTCCTTTAAAAGCCTTCCTACTCACTTTAAATGGTTTTATAAACTCATAATTGATTTTAAGTTAAATGTTTTTTATATTTTTGGTTAAAACAGATCATATTTTAATGTTTGCCTTAGGAAAGGTTAAGAAAAACCCGTTCATGTCTCAAAAAATATGAAGAAAAAGCCATTCATCAGTAAGAAAAGCCCATTTATAGTCACTCAAGTCTTCAAAAGTCTTATTGCTTGCTTTAAATGGTTTTATAATCTAATAATTAATTTTAAGTTGAATTTTTTTAGATTTTTAGTTAAAACAGATTATAATTGACTATCTGACTTAAAAAACATGAAGAAAAAGCCAT
>NW_018397400.1:5190-5299 GCF_002168275.2 Theobroma umbraticum
GAAAAGTCCATTTATAGTCACCATAACCTTCGAAGGCCTTATTACTCACTTTAAATGTTTTTATAATCTCTTAATTGATTTTAAGTTGAATTTTTTTACATTTTTTATT
>NW_018397400.1:5395-5984 GCF_002168275.2 Theobroma umbraticum
GAAAAGTGCATTTATAGTCACCCAAGCCTTCGAAAGCCTTATTACTCGCTTTATATGGTTTTATAATCTCCTAATTGATTTTAGATTGAATGTTTTTACACTTTTTGTTAAAATAAATTATAATTGACTATGTACTTTATGAAATGTAAAGAAAAACCAATTCAATGACAAGAAATGTATATTTATAGTCACCCATGCCTTCGAAAGTATTATTACTCCTTTTAAATGCTTTTATAAGCTTAAAATTGATTCCAAACTGAATAGTTTTACATTTTTAGATAAAATAGATTACAATTGATTGTTTGCCTTAGGAAAACATAAAGAAAAAGTCATTCATTGGCAAGAAAAGCACATTTATAGTCATCACCTAAGCCTTCGAAAGCCTTATTGCTCGCTTAAAATGATTTTATGATCTCATAATTGATTTTAGGTTAAGTTTTTTTAGATTTTTGGTTAAAACAGATCATAATTAGATGTTTACCTTGAGAAACATGAAGTAAAAGCCATCTATTGATATAAAAAGTTTATTTATAGTCACTCAAGCCTTCGAAAGCCTTATTACTCGCTTTATATGATTTTATAATCTCAT
>NW_018397400.1:6131-6231 GCF_002168275.2 Theobroma umbraticum
TATAATCTCATAATTGATTTTAAATTGAATGTTTTTACATTTTTGGTTAAAAAAAATATATTTGTATTCTTGCCTCGAGAAACATGAAGAAAAAATTATT
>NW_018397400.1:6241-6493 GCF_002168275.2 Theobroma umbraticum
AAAAGTCCATTTATAGTCACTCATGCCTTCAAAACCTTTATTATTCACTTTAAACGATTTTATAACCTCAAAATTGATTCTAAGTTGATTTTATTTTACATTTTTAGTTAAAATAGATTATAATTGACTGTCTGCCTTAAGAAATGTAAAGAAAAAGCCATTCAGTGGCAAGAAAAGTTAAATTATAGTCACTCATTTCTTCAAATGCCTTACTACTCACTTTAAATATTTTTATAATCTCATAATTGATTT
>NW_018397400.1:6593-6996 GCF_002168275.2 Theobroma umbraticum
AAATATCTATTTTAACCAAAACACTATATCCTTATGTGAATTGAAATTAAAATAAATTCGTTAAGTTCAGACTCTAATGTGGCTACATATGGCCTATAGGAGTATCCCTATCCTATACGCAAATCAAGTAATATGATCATATGTTATCTCAATTTTAGTCTACACTGAAACTCCCTTTCCCAAGTTGTTTAGGTTTCCTCAGATCAATTTAATTGGTGGGCCATTAAAAGCATTAAGAACAAATTGGAATAAACGATTCAAATCCCATTGAAAATAAACAAGAAAGAGATTAAAAATTAAGATTATATGTGAGTTCAATTACAATCCTAGAAAAATAATTTAGCTCATGATATCTAATAAAAACAATATCCAAAGAAATTTAGCCATAAATCCAAGTCAAAGA
>NW_018397400.1:7146-9808 GCF_002168275.2 Theobroma umbraticum
TCCTCAAACTCTCTAAAAAAGGTCCTTTAAATAGGCTCTAAATAACCTAATTTCCAAAATCTCGTTAACTTCTCTTATTTTTGGAAAGTCACCCAATGCTGTGGCGCTACTTCTCCAACGCCGCAGCGCTGAACTCTCTGAAAATTTATTTGTGTGTTTCCTTTCATCAACGTTGCAGTCTTGTTCTCCCAACAGTATGGCAGTCTATCAATTTCACCTTGATATGTTTCGAATGCATCATGTTTAGTCCTTGTGTACTACTCCAGTGCTCTAAATTTGATAAAAATTTTGACCATGATCCAATCAAAACTGGGTGAATTAGCAAACATACACATTGTAGCCCTTCTTCTTATATTCTAGTGGTCTAAGAATCACCTCATTTGGAGTTTTATAGAGAGAGATATGGTCAAAATACTAAAACATATACGAATGAAGCCATCACCATACTTGCATAATTTTTATCAATTTCCTACAAAAGCCATTAGAGAAATTAGCAATAACTACTCTTAAAGTAATTTAAAACAAAACAATATAAAATTTTTTTAAAAAAAACTTTAATTAATCACTTAACAAGTAATCAAAACTTAAACTAGAAAAACACCTAAAATGCTAAAATTCGAACCTAAAATCTCAAAGATCTAGCTACTTGAGCCCCCAAAATGTGTCAAACTAACTCTATTTAATAGATTTATCACTTTTTTTGCCAATGAATGGCTTTTTCTTCATGTTTCGTAAGGCAAACATTCAATTATAATCTAGTTTAATCAAAAATAAAAAAAAATCAACTTAGAATCAATTTTGATGTTATAAAACCGTTGAAAGCGAGTAATAAGGCTTTCGAAGGGATGGGTGACTATCAATATACTTTTCTTATCATTGAATGATTTTTTTTCACATTTCCTAAGATAAACAGTTAATAATAATTTGTTTTAACCAAAAATATAAAACAATTTCACCTAAAATCAATTATGAGATTATAAAACCATAAAAAGTGAGTAATAAGGCTTTTGAAGGCTTGAGTGACAATAAATAGACTTTTCTTGCCAATGAATGGCTTTTTCTTCATGTTTCTTAAGGCAAACAGTCAATTATAATCTATTTTAACTAAAAATATAAAAAAATTCAACCTAAAATTAATTATGAGATTATAAAATCATTTAAAAAGAGTAATAAGGCTTTTAAAGGCATGGGTGACTATAAATGGACTTTTCTTGCCAATGAATGTCTTTTTCTTCATATTTTCCAAGGCAAACATTCAATTATAATATGTTTGAACTAAAAATGTAAGAAAATTCAATTTAAAATCAATTATGAGATTATAAAACCATTTAAAGCGAGTAATAAGGCTTTCGAAGGTTTGGGTGACTATAAATGCACTTTTCTCTCCAATGAATTAGTTTTTCTTCATGTTTCCCAAGGCAAACATTCAATTATAATTTGTTTTAACCAAACATGTAAAAAAATTCAGCTTAAAATCAATTTTGAGGTTATAGAACCATTTAAAGTGAGTAACAAGGCTTTTGAAGGCATGGGTGACTACAAATAGACTTTTCTTGCTAATGAATACCTTTTTTTTCATGTTTTCTAAGGCAAACATTTAATTATAATCTGTTTTAACAAAAAATGTAAAACAATTCAACTTAAAGTCAATTATGAGGTTATAAAACTATTTAAAGCGTAATAAGGCTTTTGATGGCTTGGGTGATTATATATGGCCTTTTCTCGCTAATGAATGGGTTTCTATTCACGTTTCTTGAGGCAAACATTCAATTATAATCTGTTTTAACAAAAAATATAAAACCATTCAACTGAAAATCAATTATGAGATTATAAAACTATTGAAAGTACGTAACAAGGCTTTCAAAGGCTTGAGTGACTGTAAATGGACTTTTTTTGTCAATGAATGACTTTTTCTTCATGTTTTCCAAGGTAAATAGTTAATTATAATCTGTTTTAACTAAAAATCTAAAAAAATTCAGCTTAAATTAATTATGAGATTATAAAATCATTTAAAGCAAGTAATAAGGCTTTGGAATGCTTGGTGACTATAAATGGGTTTTTCTTACCAATGAATAGCTTTTTCTTCATGTTTCAAGAGGTAAAAGTTCAATTATAATCTATTTTAATAAAAAATATAAAACAATTCAACTTAAAATCAATTATGAGATTACAAAACCATTTAAAGCGAGTAATAAGGCTTTCGAAGGCTTGAATGACTATAAATAGACTTTTCTTGTCAATGAATGGCTTTTTCTTCATGTTTTTGGAGGTAGATAGTTAATTATAATTTTTTTTAACTAAAATCTAAAGATATTCAATCTAAAATTAATTATGAGATTATAAAACCATTTAAAGCAAGCAATAAGGCTTTAGAACTTTTGGGTGACTATATATAGGCTTTTCTTGCCAATAAATAGCTTTTTCTTCATGTTTCTCAAGGTAAACATTCAATTATAATCTGTTTTAATAAAAAATGTAAAAAAAATTCAATTTAAAATTAATTATGAGGTTCTAAAACTATTTAAAGCATAATAAGGCTTTTGATGGCTTGGGTGACTATAAATGGCCTTTTCTTGCTAATGAATGGGTTTTTGTTCACGTTTCTAAAGGCAAACATTCAATTATAATCTGTTTTAACTAAAAATGTAAAACAATTTAACTT
>NW_018397400.1:9818-10344 GCF_002168275.2 Theobroma umbraticum
ATGAGATTATAAAACTATTTAAAGCTAGTAATAAGGCTTTCGAAAGCTTGAGTGACAATAAATGGACTTTTTATGCCAATGAATGGCTTTGCTTCACATTTCTTAAGGCAGTCATTTAATTATAATATATTTTAATAAAAAATGTAAAAATATTGAACTTAAAATCAATTATGAGATTATAAATCCATATAAAACGAGTAATAAAGTTTTTGAAGATTTGGGTGACTATAACTGAGCTTTTCTTGCATATAAATGGCTTTTTCTTTACGTTTTTCGAGCCAAACATTCATTTATAATCTTTTTTAACCAAAAATATAAAAAGGCTCAACTTAAAATCTTTTATACGGTTATAAAACTATTTAAAGCAAGTAATAAGGCTTTTAAAGACATGAGTGACTATAAATGGACTTTCTTATCAATAAATAACTTTTCTTTCATGTTTCTTGAGGCAAGCATACAATTATAATCTATTTTCACTAAAAATATAAAAACATTCAACTTAAAATCAATTATGAGATTATAAAAC
>NW_018397400.1:10444-10806 GCF_002168275.2 Theobroma umbraticum
ATTACTCACTTTAAATGGTTTTATAATCTCATAATTCATTTTTAGTTGAATTTTCTTACCTTTTTAGTTAAAACATATTATAATTGAATGTTTGCCTCTCGAAACATGAAGAAAAAGCCATTCACTAGCAAGAAAAGCCCATTTATAGTCACCAAGCATTCAAAAGCCTTATTGCTTGCTTTAACTAGTTTTATAATCTCATAATTGATTTATGTTGAATTTTTTTAGATTTTTGGTTAAAACAGATTATAATTGACTGTTTGCCTTAGGAAACATGAAGAAAAAGCCATTCATTGGCATTAAAAGTCTATATATAGTCACTCATGCCTTCGAAAGCCTTATTACTCGCTTTTTATGGTTTT
>NW_018397400.1:10999-11330 GCF_002168275.2 Theobroma umbraticum
AAGCCTTATTACTCGCTTTAAATGGTTTTATAACCTTAAAATTGATTTTAAGTTGATTTTTTTTAATATTTTGATAAAACATATCATAATTGAATGTTTACCTTATGAAACATGAAGAAAAAGTCATTTATTAACAAGAAAAGTCTAATTACAGTTACCCATTCCTTCAAAAGCCTTCCTACTCACTTTAAATGGCTTTGTAAACTCATAATTGACTTTAAGTTGAATATTTTTTATATTTTAGTTAAAACAGATCATAATTAACTGTTTACCTTAGGAAACGTGAAGAAAAACCCATTCATTAGCAAGAAAAGCCCATTTATAGTCACTC
>NW_018397400.1:11340-11535 GCF_002168275.2 Theobroma umbraticum
AAGTCGTATTACTCGCTTTACATAGTTTTGTAATCTCATAATTGATTTTAGGTTGAATGGTTTTACATTTTTTATTAAAACATATTATAATTAAATGTTTGCCTTGAAAAATATGAAGAAAAAGCCATTCATTGCCAAGAAAAGCCTATTTATAGTCACCCAAGCCTTCGAACGCCTTATTACTCACTTTAAATG
>NW_018397400.1:11545-11698 GCF_002168275.2 Theobroma umbraticum
CTCATAATTGATTTTCGGTTGAATTTTTTAGATTTTGGTTAAAATAGATTATAATTGACTATATACCTCGAGAAACATGAAGAAACAACCATTCACTGATAAGAAAAGTCCATTTATAGTCACTCAAGCCTTCGAAAGCCTTATTACTCGCTT
>NW_018397400.1:11718-11835 GCF_002168275.2 Theobroma umbraticum
TAATTGATTTTAAGTTGAATTTTTTTACATTTTTAATTAAAATAGATTATAATTAAATGTCTGCTTTGGAAAACATGAAGAAGAAGGCACTTATTGGTAAGAAAAGTCCATTTATAG
>NW_018397400.1:11845-12046 GCF_002168275.2 Theobroma umbraticum
CTTCAAAAGCCTTATTACTCGCTTTTAATGGTTTTATAACCTCAAAATTGATTTTAACTTGAATTTTTTTTAATTTTTATTTAAAATAAATTATAATTGAATGTTTTCCTTGAGAAACATGAAGAAAAACCAATTTATTGACAAAAAAAGCCCATTTATAGTCTCTCAAGCCTTTGAAAGCCTTATTACTCACTTTAAATG
>NW_018397400.1:12056-12411 GCF_002168275.2 Theobroma umbraticum
CTCATAATTGATTTTAAGTTGAATTGTTTTACATTTGTGATTAGAACAAATTATAATTAAATGTTTACCTTGAGAAACGTGAAGAAAAAAGCATTCATTGATAAGAAAAGTCCATTTACAGTCACCCATGCCTTCAAAACCCTTATTATTAGCTTTAAACGGTTTATAACTGCAAAATTAATTCCAAGTTGATTGTTTTTACATTTTTGGTTAAATAGAATATAATTGATTTTCTTCATTGAGAAACGTGAAGAAAAAGCCATTCAATAATAAGAAAAGTCAAATTATAGTCACTCATTACTTCAAACGCCTTACTACTCATTTTAAATATTTTTATAATCTCATAATTGATTTT
>NW_018397400.1:12421-12504 GCF_002168275.2 Theobroma umbraticum
TTTTAACATTTTTGATTAAAACAGATTATAATTGATTGTTTGCTTTAGAAAACATAAAGAAAAAGCCATTCATTGACAAGAAA
>NW_018397400.1:12514-12601 GCF_002168275.2 Theobroma umbraticum
TAGTCACCCAAGCCTTCGAAAGCCTTGTTGCTAGCTTTAAATGGTTTTATAATCTCATAATTAATTTTAAGTTGTATCTTTTTACTT
>NW_018397400.1:12983-13231 GCF_002168275.2 Theobroma umbraticum
TAAAAGCCTTATTGCTCGCTTTAAATAGTTTTATAATCTCATAATTGATTTTAACTTGTATTTTTTACTTTTTTGATTAAAATATATTATAATTGGATATCTACCTTGAGAAATGTGAAGCAAAAGTAATCTACTGATATGAAAAGTCCATTTATAGTCATTCAAGCCTTCAAAAGCCTTATTACTCGCTTTATATGGGTTTATAATCTCATAATTGATTTTAAGTTGAATGTTTTTATATTTTTAGT
>NW_018397400.1:13361-13771 GCF_002168275.2 Theobroma umbraticum
TATAGTCATCCATACCTTCAAAAGCCTTATTACTCGCTTTAAATGGTTTTATAACCTCAAAATTAATTTTAAGTTTAATGTTTTTACATTTTTAGTTTAAACAGGTTATAATTGAATGTTTTCCTTGGTAAACATAAAGAAAAAGCCATTCATTGGTAAGAAAAGTTCGATTATAGTCACTGATTCCTTTAGAAGTCTTATTACTCACCTTAAATGGTTCTATAATCTTATAATTGATTTTTGGTTGAATTTTCTTACATTTTGGCTAAAACAAATTATAATTGAGTGTCTACCTTAGAAAACATGAAGAAAAAGCTATTTATTGACAAGAAAAGTCTATTTATAGTCACCCATGCCTTCGAAAGCCTTATAGGTCACTTTCTATGGTTTTATAATCTCATAATTGATTT
>NW_018397400.1:13781-13943 GCF_002168275.2 Theobroma umbraticum
CTTTTTACATTTTTTGTTAAAACATATTATATTCAATTTTACCTTGGAAACATGAAGAAAAACCCTTTCATTGACAAGAAAAGCCCATTAATAGTCACCCAAGCCTTCGAATGCCGTATTACTCTCCTTATATGGTTTTATAATCTCATAATTGATTTTAGG
>NW_018397400.1:13953-14090 GCF_002168275.2 Theobroma umbraticum
TTACATTTTTAGTTAAAACATATTATAATTCAATATTTGCTCGAGAAAACGTGAAGAAAACCCTTTCATTGGCAAGAAAAGCTCATTTATAGTTACCCAAGCCTTCGAAAGCCTTATTACTCACTTTAAATGGTTTT
>NW_018397400.1:14190-14440 GCF_002168275.2 Theobroma umbraticum
TCATGGGTTGAGCAAGCACCAAATCTTGAGTTAAAGCCACTACAACCTCATGTTAAGAGGAGACTACTTTCACACCTCAAGCTTTTTCCATTGAAACTCCAACCTCTTTAAAGGGTGAATGAAGACCTCAACCAAAGTCAAGCTAGTCATTATAAAGAAACGCTTCTTGGAAAGCAACCCAAGCTATATCTTTTTAGATTTAGTTGTTATTCTAGTTCCTTTTTGTTTTTCAATGTAAATAAGTAGTTAT
>NW_018397400.1:14661-16782 GCF_002168275.2 Theobroma umbraticum
ACCCAAGCCTTCGAAAGCCTTATTACTCGCTTTAAATAGTTTTATAATCTTATCATTCATTTTAAGTTGAATTGTTTTACATTTTTTATTTAAACAGATTATAATTGAATGTTTGCATTGGAAAACGTGAAGAAAAAAATATTTATTGGCAAGAAAAAGTCCATTTTTAGACACACATGTGTTCAAAAGCCTTATTATTCACTTTAAAAGGTTTTATGACTTCAAAATTGTTTCTAAGTTGAATGTTTTTACATTTTTAGTTAAAACAGATTATAATTGACTGTCTGTCTTGAGAAACATGAAGGAAAAGTCATTCAATAGCAAAAAAAGTTAAATTATAGTCACCCATTCCTTCAAATGCCTTACTACTCACTTTAAATATTTTTATAATCTCATAATTGATTTTAAGTTAAATTTTTTTTACATTTTTAATTAAAATAGATTATAATTGAATGTTTACCTTGGAAAACATGAAGAAAAAGCCATTCATTGACAAGAAAAGCCCATTTATAGTTACCTAAGTCTTCGAAAGCCTTATTGCTCTCTTTAAATTGTTTTATAATCTCATAATTGATTTTAAGTTGTATTTTTTTTACTTTTTTGATAAAAATATATTATAATTGACTGTTTACCCTAAAAAATTTGAAGCAAAAGCTATTTGTTGATACGAAAAGTCTATTTATAGTCACTCAAGCCTTCGAAAGTCTTATTATTCGCTTTATATGGTTTTATAATCTCATAATTGATTTTAAGCTGAATGTTTTTACATTTTTGATTAAAATAGATTATAATTGTATGTCTACCTCAGGAAACATGAAGAAAAAAGCATTCATTAGTAAGAAAAGTCCATTCATAGTCACCCATGCCTTTAAAAGCCTTATTGCTCGCTTTAAATGGTTTAATAATCTCATAATTGATTTTAAGTTGTATTTTTTTATTTTTTTGATTAAAATATATTATAATCGAATGTCTACCTTGAGAAACATGAAGCAAAGGCCATCTATTGATATGAAAAGTCCATTTATAGTCACTCAAGCCTTCGAAAGCCTTATTACTTGCTTTAAATATTTTTATAATCTAATAATTGATTTTAAGTTGAATTTTTTTAAAATTTTTAGTTCAAACAGATTATAATTGAATGTCTGCCTTGGAAAACATGAAGAAAAAGGCATTTATTAGCAAGAAAAGTTCAATTATAGTCGCTCATTCCCTTAAAAGCCTTATTACTCACTTTAAATGGTCTTTTAACCTCCTAATTGATTTTAAGTTGAATTGTTTTACATTTTTAGTTAAAACAGATTACAATTGAATGTCTACCTTAGGAAACATGAAGAAAAAACTATTCACTAACAAGAAAAGTCCATTTATAGTCACCCATGCCATTGAATGTCTTATTGCTCGATTTAAATGCTTTTATACTCTCATAATTGATTTTAGATTGAGTTTTTCTAGATTTTTGATTAAAACAGATTATAATTGGCTGTTTGCCTTGAGAAAGATAAAGAAAAAGCCATTCATTGGTAAGAAAAGCCCATTTATAGTCACCCAAGCCTTCGAATACCTTATTGCTTGCTTTAAATGGTTTTATACTCTCATAATTGATTTTAGGTTGAGTTTTTTTAAATTTTTAGTTAAAACAGATTATAATTGACTATTTGCCTTGAGAAACATGAAGAAAAAGCCATTCATTGACAAGAAAAGTCAATTTATAGTCACTCAAGCCTTCGAAAGCCTTATTACTCGCTTTAAATGATTTTATAATCTCATAATTGATTTTAAGTTGAATTCTCTTTTATTTTTGGTTAAAACGGATTATAATTGAATGTCTGCCTTAAAGAACATAAAGAAAAAGGCATTCATTGGCAAGAAAAGTTCATTTATAGTCACCTAAGCCTTTGAAAGCCTTATTACTCGCTTTAAATGGTTTTATAATCTTAAAATTGATTTTAAGTTGAATTTTCTTACATCTTTGGTTAAACAAATTAAAATTGAATGTCTGGCTTGGAAAATGAGAAGAAAAAGGCATTCATTGGCAAGAAAAGTCCATTTATAGCCACCCATACCATCCAAAGCCTTATTACTTGCTTTAAATGGTTTTATAATCTCAAAATTGATTTTAAG
>NW_018397400.1:17157-17381 GCF_002168275.2 Theobroma umbraticum
GAAGAAAAAGCCATTCATTGGCAAGAAAAGCCTATTTATAGTCACCTAAGCCTTCGAATACCCTTTTTGCTTACTTTAAATGGTTTTATTGTCTCATAATTAATTTTAGGTCAAATTTTTTTAGATTTTTAGTTAAAACAGATTATAATTAATTATTTGTCTTGAAAAACATGAAGAAAAAGCCATTTATAGTCACTTAAGCCTTCAAAAGCCTTATTACTCGC
>NW_018397400.1:17391-17673 GCF_002168275.2 Theobroma umbraticum
TTTATAATCTCATAATTGATTTTAAGTTGAATTTTCTTTTTTTTTTTGTTAAAACGGATTATAATTGAATGTATGCCTTGGATAACATGAAGAAAAAGGCATTCATTGGCAAGAAAAGTTCATTTATAGTCACCCAAGCCTTTGAAAGCCTTATTACTCACTTTAATTAGTTTTATAATTTCAAAATTGATTTCAAGTTGAATTTTCTTACATCTTTGGTTAAAACAAATTATAATTAAATATCTGCCTTAAAAAACGAAAAGAAAAAGGTATTTATTGACA
>NW_018397400.1:17769-19382 GCF_002168275.2 Theobroma umbraticum
TTACATTTTTAGTTAAAACAGATTATAATTAAATGTTTGCCTTAAGAAACGTGATGAAAAAGCCATTCCTTTGCAAGAAAAGTCTATTTAGAGTTACCCAAGTCTTCAAAAGCCTCATTACATGCTTTAAATGAGTTTTTAATCTCATAATTGATTTTAAGTTAAAATTTTTTATATTTTTAATTAAAACAGATTATAATTTAATGTTTGCCTTGGGAAACGTGAAGCAAAAGCTATTCATTGACAGAAAAAGTTTAATTATAGTTACTCATTCTTTCAAAAGCCTTCTTACTCACTTTAAATGGTTTTGTAAACTCATAATTAATATTAAGTTAAATGTTTTTTATATTTTTAGTTAAAACAGATCATAATTCAATGTTTGCCTTAAGAAACATGAAGAGAAACCCACTCATTGGTAAGAAAAGCCCATTTATAGTCGTCTAAGCCTTCGAAAGCCTTATTACTCACTTTAAATGGTTTTGTAATCACATAATTGATTTTAAGCTGAATATTTTAACATTTTTGATTAAAACAGATTATAATCAAATGTTTGCCTCAAGAAACATGAAGAAAAACCAATTCATTAGCAAGAAAAGCCCATTTATTGTCACCCAAGCCTTCGAAAGCCTTATTGCTCGCTTTAAATGGTTTTATAATCTCATAATTGATTTTAGCTTAAATTTTTTTTAGATTTATGATTAAAACAGATTATAATCGACTGTCTACCTTAGAAAACATAAAGAAAAAGGTATTCATTGACAAGAAAATTCTATTTATAGTTACCCATGCCTTCAAAAGCCTTATTACTTGCTTTAAATGGTTTTATAACCTCAAAATCGATTCTAAGTTGAATTTTTTTACATTTTTAGTTAAAACGGATTATAATTGAATGTTTACCTTAGGAAACATGAATAAAAAGCCATTCATTGGCAAGAAAAGTCCAATTATAATCACCCAATCTTTCAAAAGCCTTATTACTCATTTTAAATGATTTTATAGTCTCATAATTGATTTTAGGTTGAATTTTCCTATATTTTTGGTTAAAACAGATTATAATTGAGTGTCTACCTTGAAAAACATGAGGAAAAAGTCACTTATTGATAAGAAAAGTCCATTTATAGTCACTCATGCCTTCAGAAGCCTTATCACTTGCTTTAAATGATTTTATAACCTCAAAATTGATTTTAAGTTAAATTTTTTTTACATTTTTGTTTAAAAATAATTTATAATTTAATGTTTTCCTCGAGAAACATAAAGCAAAACCAATTCATTGACAAGAGAAGCCCATTTATAGCTACCCAAGCCTTCGAAATCCTTATTACTCGCTTTAAATGGTTTTATAATTTTATAATTCATTTTAACTTGAATTGTTTTGCATTTTTGATTCAAACAGATTATAATTGAATGTCTACCTTGGAAAATGTGAAGAAAAAAGCATTCATTGACAAGAAAAGTCCATTTATAACCACGCATGTGTTCGAAAGCCTTATTATTCACTTTAAACAGTTTTATAACCTCAAAATTGATTCTAAGTTGAATTGTTTTGCATTTTTGGTTAAAATAGATTATAATTAACTGTCTGTCTTGAGAAACTTGAAGGAAAAGCCATTTAG
>NW_018397400.1:20014-21162 GCF_002168275.2 Theobroma umbraticum
TTCATTAAAGTTTGATCTAAAGATTAAAGGAAAATTTAGATGCACTCATTAAGGCAGAGTTTTGAATATCAATTTTAATGATAAAAAAAAAGAATAGAAGGAAGACTAAGTTAAATAAAGTTTGATTAGTCTTGTTTAATTTTTATGTGTGATGCTTTGTTTTGGTTTTATTGAATATTATGTAAAGAAAACTAGATGCATTGACTAAGGGGGAACAACTCATTATGCATAAAGATTTGAAGCATTCATATTGAACATAGACATTGCATTATTAATCTAGGAGTGTTTTGTCATCATAAAAAATAAGAGATAGAGAATGTTGACTCTATATGTTTTTGATGATAGCAAAATATTCCTATTCATTGGTATCTAATTATATTGTTTGAGTGTGCAAGACAAAAATGTATGTCAAATAATTAATAAATCATTCAAAAGAAAAAATTGAAACTCATAAGAATAAGGAGTTACAATTGAGCAATGAAACAAGAAGCCTCTCAGTTGAATGATCAAGGGAGTTGGTTGGATAAAACTCAAAAGAGAAGTTGGTAGGTTCAAGCAAATCATGAAACAGAGAGCACTTAGTAGACCAAGAGATAGAGTTAGTCCACTAAGAGCTTACTGCTAGAAATTAAGTTCAGAGACAGAAACGACTCAATCGACTAAGAAGTTTTGTTAATTGATTAAGAAGCTACAGCCAGTAATGCTCATAGATAGAACCTATTGCCAGAAACTAGGTTCAGAAACAGAGACGACTTAGTCGACTAAGTGATAACAATTAGTCGACTAATAGCATTCTGTTTGACAGTTTGAACTGAACGCTACAAGACAAAGTAACAGGTAGAATTGCTCTCAAACTATTTCCAGCTGTCAGAATCTATCTAGCTGCCATCAGAGTTAATTTTTCAAGTATAAAAAGCCCTCCCAACAGCCAAGAATCAGATTTGAAGGATTCCAAGATAAAAAATAGCTCAAAAACTCAAGAACACTCTGCATATTTTTTGCACTTCATTCTAATCTTTGTAACAAAGTTAAGAACTTCATCTTGTACCATCAATCAGGTTAGTGATCATAGGTACCTCTTTATTTCTCTTCTTCTTAATTGCTTAGAGTGTGCAAGACACTCTAAGGGGATTAATCAAGCTTGGGTT
>NW_018397400.1:21525-21676 GCF_002168275.2 Theobroma umbraticum
AACCACTATAAATCTTTGTGTTTTGTCTTCCCTGCTTTATTTTTTATTTCATTCTTTGTTAGAATATTCCTTATCTTGCATTTAACTTCCCATCATTGAACTCAAACTTGCCTCCAAATAAAAGTCAAATCTTGTAAGAGCCAAAAAGTGC
>NW_018397400.1:21825-21946 GCF_002168275.2 Theobroma umbraticum
TTTTTGATTAAAACAGATTATAATTGTATGTCTACATTGGGAAACATGAAAAAAAAGACATTCATTGGTAATAAAAGTCCATTCATAGTCACTCATGCCTTTAAAAGCCTTATTGCTCGCT
>NW_018397400.1:21956-22180 GCF_002168275.2 Theobroma umbraticum
TTACAATCTCATAATTGATTTTAAGTTATATTTTTTTACTTTTTTGATTAAAATATATTACAATTGAATGTCTACCTTAAAAAATGGGAAGCAAAAGTCATCTATTGATATGAAAAGTTCATTTGTAGTCACTCAAGCCTTGGATAGCCTTATTACTTGCTTTATATGGGTTTATAATCTCATAATTGATTTTAAGTTGAATGTTTTTACATTTTTAATTAAAA
>NW_018397400.1:22364-22541 GCF_002168275.2 Theobroma umbraticum
AAATGGTTTTATAATCTCATAATTGATATTAAGTTGAACTTTTTTACATTTTTGGTTAAATAAGACTACAATTGAATGTTTAGCTTGGGAAATGTGAAGAAAAAGCCATTTATTGGTAAGAAAAGCCCATTTATAATCACCCAAGCCTCCAAAAGCTTTATTACTCGCTTTAAATGG
>NW_018397400.1:22551-22682 GCF_002168275.2 Theobroma umbraticum
TCATAATTGATTTTAAGTTCAATTTTTTGACTTTTTTAGTTAAAATATCATATAATTGAATGTCTGCCTTGAGAAACATAAAGCAAAAGCCATTCATTGGCAAGAGAAGTCCATTTATTGTCACCCATGCC
>NW_018397400.1:22692-23082 GCF_002168275.2 Theobroma umbraticum
TTATTACTCGCTTTAAATGGTTTTATAACCTCATATACGATTTTAAGTTGAATGTTTTAACATTTTTGGTTAAACCAGATTATAATTGAATGCTTGCCTTGGGAAACATGAAGATAAAGCCATTCACTGGCTAAAAAAGTCCAATTATAGTCACCCATTCCTTCAAAAGCCTTACTACTCACCTTAAATAGTTTCTAATCTCATAATTGATTTTAAGTTGAATATTTTTTACATTTTTAGTCAAAACAAATTATAATTGAATGTTTGACTAAGGAAATATGATGAAAAGCCCATTCATTGGCAAGAAAAGCCCATTTATAGTCGTTCAAGCCTTCAAAAGCCTTATTACTCGCTCTAAATGGTTTTGTAATCTCATAATTGATTTTAAGT
>NW_018397400.1:23104-24780 GCF_002168275.2 Theobroma umbraticum
TAAAACAGATTATAAATTAATATTTACCTCAGGAAATATGAATAAAAAACCATTCATTTGCAATAACAGCCCATTTATGGTCACCCAAGCCTTCGAAAGCCTTATTACTCGCTTTAAATGGTTTTATAATTTCATAAATGATTTTAAATTGTATTTTCTAACTTTTTTGATTAAAATATATTATAATTGAATGTTTACCTTCAGAAACATGAAGCAAAAGCCATCTATTGATATGAAAAGTCCATTTATAGTCACTCAAGCCTTCGAAAGCCTTATTACTTACTTTAAATAGTTTTATAATTTTATCATTGATTTTAAGTTGAATGTTTTTACATTGTTAGTTAAAACATATTATAATTATATGTATGTCTCAGAAAACATGAAGAAAAAGTCATTCATTGACAAGAAAAGTTCATTTACAGTCACCCATGCCTTTAAAAACTTTATTACTTGCTTTAAATGGTTTTATAATCTCATAATTGATTTTAAGCGAAATATTTTTACATTTTTTATTAAAACAGGTTATAATTGAATGTTTACCTTGGAAAATGTGAAAAAAAAGTCAATCATTGGCAAGAAAAGCCCATTTATAGTCACTCATGCCTTCAAAAGCTTTATTACTTGCTTTAAATGGTTTTATAATCTCATAATTAATCTTAGGTTGAATTCTTTTACATTCTTGGTTAAAACAGATTATAATTGAATGTTGCTTTGGGAAACATAAAGAACAAGCCATTCATTGACAAGAAAAGTCCATTTATAGATGCCAATACCTTCAAAATCCTTATTACTTGCTTTTAATAGTTTTATAATCTCATAATTGATTTTAGGTTGAATTGTTTTATAATTTTGGTTAAAATATATTGTAATTGAATGTGTACCTTGGGAAATGTGAAGAAAAATCCATTCATAGGCAAGAAAAGCCCATTTATAGGTACCTAAGCCTTCGAAATCCTTGTTATCGGCTTTAAATGGTTTTATAATCTCATCATTGATTTTAAGTTAAATTTTTTTAGTTCTTTTATTCAAATATATTAAAATTAAATATTTACCTTGGAAAACACGAAGCAAAAGCAATCCATTGATATGAAAAGTTTATTTATAGTCACTCAAACTTTCAAAACCCTTATTACTCGCTTTAAATGGTTTTATAATCTCATAATTAATTTTAAGCTGAATTTTTTTTACATTTTTAGTTTAAACAGATTATAATTGAATGTCTACCTTGGGAAACGTGAAGAAAAAGTCAATTATAAAAAAAAAAACTCATTTATAGTCACCCATGCCTTCAAAAGCCTTATTATTCGCTTTAAATGGTTTTATAACCTCCAAATTGATTCTAAGTTGAATTTTTTTACATTTTTGGTTAAAATAGATTATAATTGAATTTTTTCCTTGGAAAACATAAAGAAAAGCCCATTCATTGACAAGAAAAACCCATTTATAGTCACCCATGCCTTCAAAAGCTTTATTATTCGCTTTAAATAGTTTTATAATCTCAAAATTGATTCTAAGTTGAATTTTTTTATATTTTTGATGAAAATAGATTATAATTAAATTTTTCCTTGGGAAATGTGAAGAAGAGCCATTTATTGGTAAGACAAACCCATTTATATTCACTTAAGCCTTCAAAAGTTTTATTACTCGCTTTAAATGGTTTTATAATCTCATAATTG
>NW_018397400.1:24926-25074 GCF_002168275.2 Theobroma umbraticum
ACTCGCTTTAAATAGTTTTATAATCTTATAATTGATTTTAAGTTGATTTTTTTTCTATTTTTAGTTAAAATAGATTATAATTGTATGTTTGCCTTGGGAAACATAAAGAAAAACCTATTTATTGTTAAGAAAAGTCATTTATAGTCAC
>NW_018397401.1:0-2278 GCF_002168275.2 Theobroma umbraticum
ATAAGGCTTTTGAAGGAATGGGTGACTATAAATGGACTTTTTTTACCAATGAATACTTTTATCTTCACGTCTCCTAAGGTAAATATTAAATTAATTTGTTTTTATCAAAAATATAAAAAAAATTTATTTAAAATCAATTATATAATTATAAAACTATTCAAAATGAGTAATAAGGCTTTTGAAGGAATAAGGTACTATAAGTGGAGTTTTCTTATTAATGATTGCCTTTTGTTTTACATTTCTTGAGGTAGACATTCAATTATAATCTGTTTTAACCAAAAATATAAAAAATTTAATTTAAAATCAATTAAGAAATTATAAAACCATTTAAAGTGAGTAATAAGGCTTTTGAAGGAATGGGTGACTATAAATAGACTTCTCTTACCAATGAATGCCTTTTTCTGGACGTTTTCTGAGGCAAACATTCAATTATAATTTGTTTTATCCAAAAAGTAAAAAAATTCAACTTAAAATTAATTATGACATTATAAAATCATTTAAAATGAGGAACAAGGCTTTTAAAAGAATGGGTGACTATAAATAGACTTTTCTTGTCAATAAATGACTTTTTCTTTATGTTTTCCAAGGTAAACATTCAATTATAATATGTTTTAACTGAAAATGTAAAACAATTCAAGTTCAAATCAATTATGACATTATAAAACAATTTAAAGCGAGTAATAAGGCTCTCGAAGGATTGAGTAACTATAAATGAACTTTTCGTGTCAATGGATGGCTTTTGCTTCACGTTTCCCAACACAAACATTCAATTACAATATATTTTAATCATATATGTAAAAAAATTTAACTTAAAGCAATTATGAGATTATAAAATTATTTGAAGCGAGTAACAAAGCTTTTGAAGGCTTAGGTGACTATAAATGGGATTTTCTTACCAATGAATGGCTTTTTCTTTATATTTTTTGAGGCAAACATTCAATTATAATCAGTTTTAACCAACAATGTAAAAAAATTCAAGTTAGAATCAATTATGTGATTATAAAATAATTTAAAGTGAGTAATAAGGCTTTCGAAGGTATAGGTGACTATAAATGGACTTTTCCAATCAACGAATGTCTTTTTCTTCACATTTCCTAAGGGAATCATTCAATTATAATCTGTTTTAACAAAACAAGTAAAAAAATTTAGTCTAAAATCAATTATGCGATTATAAAACTTTTTAAAGCGAGTAATGAGGCTTTCGAAGCATGGATGACTATAAATAAACTTTTCTCGTCAATGAATGACTTTTTCTTTACGTTTTCCGAGGTAAATATTCAACTATTATATATTTTCATCAAAAATGTAAAAAATTCAACTTAAAATAGATTAAGAGATTATAAAATTATTTAAAGTAAGTAATATAATTTTCGAAGGGTTGGGTGACTGTAAATGGACTTTTCTTCACATTTCCCAAGGTTAACATTCAATTATAATGTATTTTAATCAAAACAGTAAAAAATTCAACTTAAAATCAATCATGAGGTAATAAAACTATTTAAAGCGAGTAATAAGGCTTACGAACGCATGAGTGACTATAAATAGACTTTTCTTCCCGGTGTATGATTTTTTCTTCATGTCTCCTGAGGGAAACATTCAATTGTAATTTGTTTTAACCAAAAATGTAAAAAATAAATCAACTTAAAATCAATTATGGGATTATAAAATCATTCAAAGCGAGTAATAAGGCTTTTGAAGGAATGGGTAACTATAAATGGACTTTTCTAGCTAATGAATGGTATTTTCTTGACATTTTCTGGGATAGACATTCAATTACAATTTGTTTTAATGAAAAATGTCAAAACACTCAACTTAAAATCAATTATGAGATTATAAAACCACTTAAAGCAAGTAATAAGGCTTTTGAAGGCATGGGTGACTATAAATGAACTTTTCCTAATCAATGAATGTCTTTCTTTTCACATTTCCCAAGGTAATCATTCAATTTTAATCTGTTTTAACAAAAAAAAATTCAGTCTAAAATCAATTATGTGATTATAAAACCTTTTAAAGTGAGTAATAAGGCTTTCGAAGCATGGGTGACTATAAATGAACTTTTCTCGTCAATGAATCGCTTTTTCTTCACGTCTCCCGAGGTAGATATTCAACTATTACATATTTTAATCAAAAAAATAAAAAATTCAACTCAAAATAGATTATGAGATTATAAAATTATTTAAAGCAACTAATATAGCTTTCGAAGGGTTGGGTGACTGTAAATAGACTTTTCTTCATGTTTTTCAATGTAAACATTCAATTATAATATATTTTAATCAAA
>NW_018397401.1:2601-3525 GCF_002168275.2 Theobroma umbraticum
GTAACTATAAATGGACTTTTCTTGCTAATGAATGACATTTTTTTGACGTTTCCTAGTGTAGATATTCAATTACAATCTATTTTAGCGAAAAAAGTCAAAAAATTTCACTTAAAATCAATTATGAGATTATAAAACCACTTAAAGCAAGTAATAAGGCTTTCGAAGGCATGAGTGACTATAAATGGACTTTTCTTGTCAATGAATGATTTTTTCTTCACGTTTTCCAAGGCAATCATTCAATTATAATCTGTTTTAACCAGAAATGTAAAAAAACTCAACCTAAAATCAATTATACGATTATAAAACCATTTAAAACGAGTAATAAGGCTTTCGAAGCATGGGTGACTATAAATGAACTTTTCTCATCAATGAATGGCTTTTTCTTCATATTTCTCGAGATAGAGATTCAACTATAACATGTTTTAGTCAAAAATGTAAAAAATTCAACTGAAAATAGATTATGAGATTATAAAATCATTTAAAGCGAGTAATATGACTTTTGAAGGGTTGGGTAACTGTATATGAACTTTTCTTCACATTTGTCGAGATAGACATTCAATTATAATATATTTTAATCAAAATAGTAAAAAATTCAACTTAAAATCAATTATGAGGTTATAAAACCATTTAAAGTGAGTAATAAGGCCTTCGAAGGCTTGGGTTAGTATAAATGGACTTTTCTTACCTATGAGTGCCCTTCTCTTCACATTTCTCAAGGCAAACATTCAATTATAGTCTATTTTAATGAAAAATGTAAAAAAATTTAACCTAAAACTAATTATGTGATTATAAAACCATTTAAAGCGAGTAATAAGGTTTTTAAAGGCATGGGTGACTATAATTAGACTTTTCTTGTCAATCAATGCCTTTTTCTCCATATTTCCTAAGGCAGACATTCAATTATAATCTGTTTTAACTAAAAAT
>NW_018397401.1:3727-5018 GCF_002168275.2 Theobroma umbraticum
TCCCAAGGCAGACATGCAATTATAATTTCTTTTAATCAAAAATGTAAAAACATTTAACTTAAAATTAATTCTGAGATTATAAAACCATTTAAAGCGAGTAATAACACTTTTCAAAGAATGGATGACTATAAATAGACTTTTCTTGCCAATGAATACCTTTTTCTTCACATTTCTTAAGGCAAACATTCAATTAATCTGTTTTTACCAAAAATATAAAAAAATTCTCTCTAAAATCAATTATATAATTATAAAACCATTTAAAGTGAGTAATAAGGCTTTTGAAGGAATAAGTGACTATAAGTGGAGTTTTCTGGCTAATGATTGACTTTGCTTCATGTTTAAGGAAAGAGTAACTATAAATGGACTTTTCTTGCTAATAAATGGCATTTTCTTTACGTTTCCTGAGGCAGACATTCAATTACAATTTGTTTTTAAAAAAATGTGAAAAAATTCAACTTAAAATCAATTATGAGATTATAAAGCCACTTAAAGTAAGTAATAAGGCTTTCGAAGGCATGGGTGACTATAAATGGACTTTTCTTGTTAATGAATGGTTTTTTCTTCATGTTTTCCAAGGTAATCATTCAATTATAATCTGTTTTAACCAGAAATGCAAAAAAACTCAACCTAAAATCAATTATGTGATTATAAAACTATTTAAAGCAAGTAATAAGGCTTTCGAAGGCATGGGTGACTATAAAAGTATTATTTTCGTCAATCAATGGCTTTTCTTCATGTCTCCCAAGGTAGGCATGTAATTATAATATATTTTAATAAAATATGTAAAAACATTAAACTTAAAGTTGATTATGAGATTATAAAACCATTTAGAGCGAGTAATATGGCTTTAAAGCGAGTAATATGGCTTTCAAAGCCCTGGGTGACTATAAATGGACTTTTCTTCCCGATGAATGGCTTTTTCTTCATGTCTCCTGAGGTAAATATTCAATTGCAATCTGTTTTAACCAAAATGTAAAAAAAATTAATTTAAAATTAATTATGGGATTATAAACAATTCAAAGCCAGTAATAAGGCTTTTAGAGGAATGGTAACTATAAATGGACTTTGTTGGTCAATAAATGGCATTTTCTTGACGTTTTCTGAAGTAGACATTCAATTACAATCTGTTTTAAAGAAAAATGTCAAGAAATTCAGCTTAAAATTAATTATGAGATTATAAAACTACTTAAAGTAAGGAATAAGGCTTTCGAAGGCATGGATGACTGTAAATGGACTATTTTCGTCAATCAATGGCTTTTCTTCATGCCTCCCTAGGAAGACATTCAACTAT
>NW_018397401.1:5118-6016 GCF_002168275.2 Theobroma umbraticum
TGATTTTAAGTTAAATTTTTTTACATTTTTGATTAAAATAGATTATAATTGAATGTCTGTCTTGAGAAATATGAAAAAAAACCATTCATTGACAAGAAAACTCCATTTATTATCACTCATACCTTTAAAAGCCTTGTTACTCGCTTTAAATCATTTTATAATCATATAATTGATTCGAGGTTGAATTTTTTTACATTTTTGGCTAAAAGAGATTAATTTAATGTCTACCTTGAAAAATGTGAAAACAAAAATATTCATTGGCAAAAAAAGTCCATTTATAGTCACCCAAGCCTTCGAAAGCCATATTACTCGCTCTAAATGGTTTTATAATCTCATAATCGACTTTAAGTTTAAATTTTATATATTTTTGATTAAAATATATTATAGTTGAATGTCTACCTCGAGAGACGTGATGAAAAGCTATTGATAGTCTATTTATAGCCACCCATGCCTTTGAAAGCCTTATTACTCGCTTTAAATAGTTTTATAATCACATAATTAATTTTAGATTGAGTTTCTTTGCATTTCTAGTTAAAACAGATTATAATTGAATGATTACCTTAAAAAAAGTGAAGAAAAAGCCATTCATTGACAAGAAAAGTCCATTTATAGTCACCCATGCCTTCGAAAGCCTGATTTCTAGCTTTAAATGATTTTATAATCACATAATTGATTTTAAATTGAATTTTTTATATTTCTAGTTAAAATGTATTATAATTGAATGTTTACCTTAAAAAACATGAAGAAAAACCCATTATTGGCAAGCAAAGCCCATATATAGTCACCCAAGCCTTCGAAAGCCTTATTACTTGCTTTAAATGATTTTGTAATCTCAAAATTGATTTTAAGTTGATTTGTTTTTACATTTTTGATTAAAATATATTGTAATTCAATGTTT
>NW_018397401.1:6128-8028 GCF_002168275.2 Theobroma umbraticum
ACCCATTCCTTTAAAAGCCTTATTACTCGCTTTAAATGGTTTTATAATCTTATATTGATTTTAAGTTGAATTTTTTTACATTTTTAGCTAAAATAGATTATGTTTGAATATCTGCCTCAGGAAATGTGAAGAGAAGCCATTAATTGACAAGAAAAGTCCATTTATAGTCACTCATGCCTTTGAAAGCCTTATTACTAGCTTTAAATGGTTTTATAATCACATAATTGATTTTAAGTTAAATTTTTTGCATTTCTAGTTAAAACAGACTATAATTGAATGCCTGCCTTTGGAAACATGAAGAAAAAGCCATTCATTGACAAGAAAAGTCCATTTATAGTCACCCATACATTCGAAAGCCTTATTAGTCGCTTTAAATAGCTTTATATCCTCATAATTGATTTAAAGTTGAATTTTTTTACATTTTTTATTAAAATATATTATAATTGAATGTTTACCTTGAGAAACGAGAAGAAAAAGGTATTTACTAGCAAGAAAAGTCCATTTATAGTCACCCATGCCTTCGAAAGCTTTATTACTCGCTTTAAATAGTTTTGTAGTCACATAATTGATTTTTGGCCCAACATTTTTACATATTTGATTAAAACAGATCTTAATTGAATGTTTACCTTAGGAAATGTGAATAAAAAGCCCTTCACTTGCTAGAAAAGCCTATTTACAGTCACCCATTCCTTCAAAAGCCTTATTACTCGCTTTAAATAAATTTATAATCTCATATTAATTTTAGGTTCAATTTTTTTACATTTTTCACTAAAACAGATTATAATTAAATGTTTCCCTCTGAAAATGTGAGAAAAAGGGCCATTCATTGGCAAGAAAAATCTATTTATAGTCACTCATTCCTTCAAAAGCCTTATTACTTGCTTTAAATAGTTTTATAATCCCATAATTGATTTTAAGTTGATTTTTTTACATTTTTGGTTAAAACAGATTATAATTGAATGTCTGCCTTAAAAGATATGAAGAAAAAGCCATTCATTGACAAGAAAAGTTGATTTATAGTCACCTATGACTTCGAAAGCCTTATTACTCACCTTAAATGGTTTTATAATCACATAATTGATTTTAAGATGAAGTTTTTTACACTTTTGGTTAAAACAGATTATAATTGAATATTTTTCTTGGGAAACTTGAAGAAAAAGTCACTCATTGACAGAGAAAGTCTATTTATAGTCACCCAAGCCTCCGAAGGCCTTATTACTCGCTTTAACTAGTTTTATAATCTCATAATCGATTTAAAGTTAAATTTTGTTATATTTTTTATTAACATATATTATAATTAAATATCTGCCTTGACAAATAAGAAGTTACAAGCTATTCATTGGTAAGAGAAGTGCATATACAGTCACCCATACCTTCGAAAGCCTTATTATTCGCTTTAAACGATTTTCTAATTACATAATTGATTTTAGATAGAATTTTTTTACATTTTTAGTTAAAATATATTATAATTGAATGTTTATTTGGGAAATATGAATAAAAAGTCATCCATTGGCAAGAAAAGTCCATTTATAGTCTCCTAAGTCTTCGAACTCCTTATTACTCGCTTCAAATAGTTTTATAATCTCATAATTGATTTTAAGTTGAATTTTTTTACACTTTCGGTTAAAACAGATTATAATTGAATGTCTACCTCAGGAAACGTAAAAAAAAAGGCATTCATTGGGAAGAAAGTCAATTTATAGTCACCAATTCCTTTAAAAGCCTTATTACTCACTTTAAATGGCTTTATAATCTTAAAATTGATTTTAAGTTAATTTTTTTTTTACATTTTTGGTTAAAACAGATTATAATTAAATGTTTACCTTAAGCAACATGAAAAAAAAGCCATTCATTAGCAAGAAAAGTCCATTTATAGTCACCTATTTCTTCGAAAGCCTTA
>NW_018397401.1:8529-8689 GCF_002168275.2 Theobroma umbraticum
ACCTTGAGAAACATGAAGAAAAAGCCATTCATTGGCAAGAAAAGTCTATTTATACTCATTCATGCCTTTGAAAGCTTTATTACTCGCCTTAAATGGTTTTATAATCTAATAATTGATTTTAGGTTGAATTGTTTTAAATTTTTAGTTAAAACAGATTATA
>NW_018397401.1:8699-8907 GCF_002168275.2 Theobroma umbraticum
TACCTCAAGAAAGGTGAAGAAAATGGCATTTATTAGCAAGAAAAGTTCATTTATAGTTACCCATTTCTTCAATAGCCTTATTACTCATTTTTTCTTAAAACAAATTATAATTGAATGTTTGCCTTAAGAAACATGAAGAAAAGCCATTCATTGGGAAGAAAAGCCCATTAATAGCAGTCCATGCCTTCGAAAGCCTTATTACTCACTT
>NW_018397401.1:8917-9157 GCF_002168275.2 Theobroma umbraticum
TATAATCTCATAATTGATTTTAACTTGAACTGTTTTACATTTTAGTTAAAACAGTTTATAATTGAATGTCTGTCTTGGAAAAACATGAAGAAAAAGGTATTCATAGGCAAGAAAAGCCCATTTATAGTCAATCATTCCATCAAAAGCTTATTACTCGCTTTAAATGGTTTTATAATATCATTATTAATTTTAAGTTCAATTTTTTTTATATTTTTAGTTAAAATATATTATAATTGAATG
>NW_018397401.1:9257-9600 GCF_002168275.2 Theobroma umbraticum
ATAATCTCACAATTGATTTTAAGTTGAATTTTTTTACATTTTTAGTTAAAACAGGTTATAATTGAATGTCTACTTCAGGAAACATGAAGAAAAAACCATTCATCGAGAAGAAAAGTCCATTTATAGTCACCCATACCTTCGAAAGCCTTATTACTTGCTTTAAATAGTTTTATAATCGCGTAATTGGTTTTAGGATGAATTTTTTTACATTTTTAATTAAAATAGATTATATTTGAATGTTGGCCTCTAGAAACATGAAGAGAAGGTTACTCATTGGCAAGAAAAGTCTATTTATACTCACCCAAGCCTTCGAAGGTCTTATTACTCGCTTTAAATAGTTTTA
>NW_018397401.1:9610-12870 GCF_002168275.2 Theobroma umbraticum
ATTGATTTTAAGTTGAATTTTTTACTGTTTTGATTAAAATATATTATAATTGAATGTTTACCTTGAAAAACATGAAGAAAAGTCCATTTACAGTCACCTAACTCTTCGAAAGCCATATTACTCGTTTTAAATGATTTTATAATCTCATAATTTATTTTAAGTAAATTTTTTTATATTTTTTTATTAAAATATATTATAGTTGAATATCTACTTGGAGAGATGTGAAGAAAAAGCCATTCATTGATCAGAAAAGTTTATTTATAGTCATCTATGCTTTGAAAGCCTTATTATTTGCTTTAAATTGTTTTATAATCACATAATTGATTTTGGATTGAGTTTTTTAATATTTTTTATTAAAATAGATTATAATTGAATGACTACCTTGGGAAATGTGAAGAAAAAGACATTAATTGACAAGAAAAGTCAATTTATAGTCACCAATGTTTTTGAAAGCCTTATTACTCACTTTAAATGGTTTTATAATCACATAATTGATTCTAGGTTGAATTTGTTTTATATTGTTGGTTAAAACCAATTATAATTGAATGTTTACCTTGAAAAACATAAAGAAAAAATTAATCATTGGCAAGAAAACCCCATTTATAGTCACCTAAGCCTTCAAAAGCTTTATTACTCACTTCAAATAATTTTATAATCTCATAATTGATTTTATGTTAAATTTTTTTACATATTTGATTAAAATATATTGTAGTTGAATGTCTGTCTTAGGAAATGTGAAGCAAAAGCCATCCATTGGCACTGAAAGTCCATTTATAGTTACTCAAGCCTTCGAAAGCCTTATTACTCGCTCTAACTTATTTTATAATCTCATAATTGATTTTAAGTTGAATGTTTTTACATTTTTAGTTAAAACATATTATAATTGAATGTCTACCTTGGGAAATGTAAAGAAAAAGCCATTCATTAACAAGAAAATTCCATTTATAATCACCAATTCTTTTAAAAGCCTTATTCCTCACTTTAAATGATTTCATAATCTCATAATTGATTTTAAGTTGAATTTTTTTACTTGTTTGAATAAAACAGATCATAATTAAATGTTTGCTTCAAGAAACGTGAAGAAAAAGGCATTCATTGGTAAGAAAAGTCCGTTTATAGTCACTAATTCCATTAAAAGCCTTATTACTCGCTTTAAATGGTTTTATAATCTCTTAATCAATTTTAAGTTGAATTTTTTGAATTTTTTGTTAAAACAGATTACAATTGAATGTCTGCCTTGAGAAATGTGAAGCAAAAGGCAATCATTGTCCAGAAAACTCCAATTATAGTCACTTATTCCTTCAAAAGCCTTATTAGTTACTTTAAATGATTTTATAATTGTATAATTAATTTTAGGGAGAATTTTTTCATATTTTTGATAAAAACAGATTAATTGAATGTTTGCCTTTAGAAACATGAAGAAAAACGTATTCATTGGTAGGAAAAGTCCATTTATAGTCACTCATTCCTTTAAAAGTCTTATTACTCGTTTTAAATGATTTTATAATCACATAATTGATTTTAGATTAAATTTTTTTACATTTTTTTGTTAAAACAGATTATAATAGAAAGATTACCTTAGGAAACGTGAAGAAAAAGACATTAATTGACAAGAAAAGTCCATTTATAGTCACCCATGTCTTCGAAAGCCTTGTTACTCGTTTTAAATGGTTTTATAATCACATAATGGATTCTAGGTTAAATTTTTTTACATTGTTGGTTAAAACCGATTATAATTGTATGTTGGCCTCGAAAAACATAAAGAAAAAGTCAATTATTGGCAAGAAAACCCCATTTATAGTCACCTAGGCTTTCAAAAGCTTTATTACTCGCTTTAAATAATTTTATAATCTCATAGTTGATTTGAAATTAAATTTTTTTACATATTTGATTAAAATATATTGTAATTGAATGTTTGTCTTAGGAAACATGAAGAAAAGCTATCCATTGATGCTAAAAGTCGATTTATAGTTACTGAAGCCCTTAAAAGCCTTATTACTTGCTCTAAATTATTTTATATTCTCACAATTGATTTTAAGTTGAATTTGTTTATATTTTTAGTTAAAACATATTATAATTGAATGTCTGCCTTAGGAAACGTAAAGAAAAAATCATTGATTGATAAGAAAAGTCTATTTATAGTCACCCATTCCTTTAAAAGCCTAATTCCTCACTTTAAATAATTTTATGATCTCATAATTGATTTTAAGTTACATTTTTTTTATTTTTTTTGATAAAACATATTATAATTGAAGTTTGCCTCTGGAAACGTGAAGAAAAATGCATTCATTAGTAAGAAAAGTCCATTTATAGGCACATATTCCTTCAAAAGCCTTATTACTCGCTTTAAATGGTTTTATAATCTCTTAATTGATTTTAATTTGAATTTTTTACATTTTTGGTTAAAATAGATTACAATTGAATGTCTTCCTCAAGAAACATAAAGCAAAAAGCAATCATTGGTCAGAAAACTCCACTTATATTCACTTATTCCTTTAAAAGCCTTATTACTCATTTTAAATGGTTTTATAATTATAAAATTGATTTTAGGGAGAATTTTTTTATATTTTTGAAAAAAACAGATTAATTGAATGTTTGCTTTGGGAAACATGAAGAAAAAGGTTTTCATTGGTAAGAAAAGTCTATTTATAGTCACCCATTCCTTCAAAAGCCTTATTACTCTAAATGGTTTTATAATCTCATAATTGATTTTAAGTTGAATTTTTTTATATTTTTGGTTAAAACAAATTATAATTGCATGTCTGCTTTGGGAAATTTGAAGAAAAAGCCATTGATTAATAAGAAAAGTCCATTTATAGCCACTCATTCCTTATAAAGCTTTATTACTCGCTTTAAATGGTTTTATAATCTCATAATTCATTTTAAGATGAATTCTTTTGCATTTTTAGTTAAAACAGATTATAATTAAATGTTTGCATTGGAAAACATGAGAAAAAGCCATTCATTGACAAAAAAACAGCATTTATTATCACCCATGCCTTCAAAAGTCTTATTACTCACTTTAAAAGGTTTTATGATCATATAATTCATTTTAGGTTGAATTTGTTTACAGTTTTAGCTAAAACAAATTAATTTAAATTTTTTCTTGGGAGACGTGAAGAAAAAGGTATTCATTGACAAGAAAAGTCCATTTATAGTCACCCAAGCCTTCGAAAGCCATAATACTCATTCTAAATGGTTTTATAATCTCATAATCGACTTTAAGTTCTATCTTTTTACATTTTTTGTTAAAATATATT
>NW_018397401.1:12970-19192 GCF_002168275.2 Theobroma umbraticum
AAAAAAAAATCATTCATTGACTAGAAAAGTTTATTTGTTGTCACCCAAGCCTTCGAAAGCCTTATTACTAACTCTAAATGGCTTTATAATCTTATAATTTATTTGAGATTGAATTTTTTTACATTTGTAGTTCAAACAGATTATAATTGAATGTCTACCTTAGGAAAACATAAAGAAAAAGGTATTCATTGGCAGGAAAAGTCTATTTATAGTAACCAATTCCTTCAAAAGCCTTATTACTTGCTTTAAATGGTTTTATAATCTCATTGTTGATTTTAAGTTGAATTTTTTTACATTTTTTGTTAGAACAGAATATAATTGAATGTTTGTCTTGGGACCATGAACAAAAAGTCATTCATTGACTAAAAAAGTCCATTTATAGTCACCTAAGCTTTCGAAAGCCTTATTACTCACTTTTAATAATTTTATAATCTTATAATTTATTTTAGGTTAAATTTTTTTATATTTCTGGTTAAAACAGATTATAATTGAATGTCTGCCTTATAAAATATAAAGAAAATCTATTCATTGGGATGAACAGTCTATTTATAATCACTAAAGCCTTCGAAAACGTTATTACTCTAAATGGTTTTATAACAGTCTAGTTATTCGTATTCAATGGTTATACAATGTTATAAATTATTTTAAGTTGAATATTTTTCATTTCTTGTTAAAACAGATCATAATTGGATGTTTGTCTTAGGAAACATGAAGCAAAAGCCATCCATTCATAAGAAAAGTCCATTTATAGCCACCCATGCCCCTGAAATACTAGTTACTCTTTTTAAATGATTTTATAAACTTATAAATGATTTTAAGTTGATATTTTTTATTTTTCATTAAAACAGATCGTAATTAGATGTTTGCCTTGAGAAATGTGAAGCAAAAGCCATCCGTTGATAAGAAAAGCCCATTTATAGTTGCTCATGCCTTGGAAAGACTAGTTACTAGCTTTCAATGATTTTATAATCTTATAAATGATTTTAAGTTGAATTGTTTTTTTATTTTGGTTAAAATAGATCAAAATTAGATGTTTGCCTTGAAAAACATGAAGTGAAAACCATCCATTAACAACAAAAGTCCATTTATAGTCACTCATGTCTCTAAAATACTAGCTAGTCGCTTTCAATAGTTTTATAATCTTATAAGTTGAATTTTTTGTCATTTCTGGTAAAAACATATCATAATTGGATGTTTAACTCAAGAAACATGAACCGAAAGGCATCAATCGACAAGAAACATCCATTTACAATCATTCATGCCTTCGGAAGACAAATTACTTGTTTTAAATGGTTTTATAATTTTATTTATGATTTGAAGCTGAACCAGTTTTTCATTTTTAACTAAAATAAATTATAATTTGATGTTAGTCTCATGACATGTGAAGCAAAAGCCATCCATTGACAAGAAATGTCTATTTACAGTCGTTTATGACTTTAAAAGGCTAAATACTCACTTTGAATGATTTATAGTTTTATAAATGATTTTAAGTTGAATTGTTTTTATTCTTGATTAAAACAGATCACAATTGGATGTTTGCCCTGAGAAACATGAAGCGAAAGCCATCCATTAACAACAAAAGTCCATTTACAGTCACTTATGCCTTTGAAATACTAATTACTCACTTCAAATGGTTTTATAATCTTATAAATGATTTTAAGTTGAATTTTTTTTTCATTTTTAGTTAAAACAGATCATAATTGAATGTCTGCCTTTGGAAATGTGGAGCGAAAGCCATCCATTGACAAGAGAAGTCCATTTATAATCACTTATACATTTGAAATGCTAGTTATTCACTTTAAATGGTTTTATAATCTTATAAATGATTTTAAGTTAGATTTTTTTTCATTTCCTACTAAAACAAATCGGAATTGGATGCTTGCCTCTAGAAACATGAATCAAAAGCCATCCTTTGAGAAGAAAAGTCCATTTATAGCCACTCATGCCTTTGGAATACTAGTTAGTCACTTTAAATGGTTTTATAATCCTATAAATTATTTTAATTAGAATTTTTTTTAGCCAAAACAGATCATAATTGTATGTTACCTTAGGGAAGCGTAAGGCAAAAAACATCCATTAACAAGAAATGTCTATTTAAAGTCACCCATGTCTTCGAAATACTAGCTACTCGCTTTTAATGGTTTTATAATCTTATAAATGATTTTAAGCTAAATTTTTTTCATTTTTTGTTAAAAAATCATAATTAGATGTTTTCCTTGGGAAACATGAAGCGAAAGCTATCAATTGACAGGAAAAGTCTATTTATAGTCACTCATACCTTCGAAATACTAGTTACTCGCTTTAAATGGTTTTATAATCTTAAAAATAATTTTAAGTTGAATTTTTTCTAATTTTTCATTAAAACAGATCATAACTAGACATTTTCCTCGAAAAACATGAAGCGAAAGCCATCCATTGACAAGAAAAGTTCATTTATAGTAAGTTATCCCTTCGAAACACTAGTTACTCGTTTTAAATGATTTTATAATCCTATAAATGATTTGAAGTTGAAATTTTTTCATTTTTTGTTAAAACATAATTGGATGTTTGTCTTGGGAAACGTGAAACAAAAGCCATCTATTGACCAAAAAAGTCTATTTATAGTCACTCATGCCTTCGAAATACTAGTTACTCACTTTAAATGGTTTTATAATCTTATAAATGATTCTAGTTAAGTTTTCTTTCATTTCTTGTTCAAACAGATCATAATTGGATGTTTGCTTCATGAAACATGAAGAAAAAGCCATTCATTGACAAAAACAAATCCATTTATAGTCACTCATGCCTTCGAAATACTAGTTACTCACTTTAAATGGTTTTATAATCTTATAAAAGATTTTAAGTTGAATTTCTTTTGCATTTTTCATTAAAACAGATCATAATTGGATGTTTGCCTTTGGAAACATGAAGTGGAAGCCATCTATTGACAAGTAAAGCCCATTTATAGCTACTCATGCCTTTGATATTCTAGTCACTCACTTTAAATACTCTTATAAACTTATAGATGATTTTAAATTGAATTTTTTTCTTTTTTCATTAAAAAAAATTATAATTGGATGTTGACCTTAGGAAATGTGAAGCGAAAGCCATCCATTGACAAGAAAAGTCCATTTATAATCGCTCATGCCTTGGAAAGACAAGTTACTCACTTTTAATGGTTTTACAATCTTATAAATGATTTTAAGTTAAATTTGTATTTCATTTTTCATTAAAATAGATTGTAATTGGATGTTTGCCTCTAGAATCTAGAAGGAAAAGCCATCCATTGATAAGAAAAGTCCATTTATGGCCATTCATGCCTTCAAAATACTACTTACTCACATTCAATGGTTATACAATCTTATAAATGATTTTAAGTTAAATTTTTTTCATTTGTTGTTAAAACATATCATAATTGAATGTTTTCCTTAAGAAACGTGAAGCGAGAACCATCCATGTACAAGAAAAGTCCATTTACAGCCACTCATGCCCTCGAAATACTAGTTACTTGTTTTAAATATTTTTATAAACTTATAAATGATTTTAAGTTAATTTTATTTTATTTTTCATTAAAATAGGTCATAATTAGATGTTTTCGTTAAGAAACATGAAGTGAAAATAATCCATTGACAAGAAAAGGCCATTTATAGCCACTCATACCTTAGAAAGACTAATTACTCATTTTCAATGATTTTATAATCTTATAAATGATTTTATGTTGAATTTTTTTCAGTTTTTGTTAAAATAGACCGTAATTAGATGTTTGCCTCGTGAAACCTAGAGCAAAAGCCATCTGTTGACAAGATACATACATTTATAACCACTAATGCCTTTGAAAAACTAGTTACTCACTTTAAATCATTTTTTGCACTTGTAAATGATTTGAAGTTGAATTTTTTTTTTCATTTGTGGTTAAAACATATCATCATTGGATCCTTGCTTCTAGAAATGTGAAGCAAAAGCCATCCATTGGCTAGAAAAGTTCACTTGTAGTCATTCATGCCTTTAAAATACTAGTTAGTAGCTTTAAAAGATTTCATAATTTGATAAATGATTTTGAGTTGAATTTTTTTCCTTTTTTAGTTAAAATAGATTATAATTGGATGTTTTCCTTAGGAAATATAAAGCGAAAGCTATCCATTGACAAGAAAGGTCTTTTTATAGTCACTCATGCCTTCGAAATGCTAGTTAGTCGCTTTAAAAGGTTTTATAATGTTATAAACGATTTTGACCAAAAGTTTTTTATTTTTTATTAAAACAGATTATAATTAGATGTTTAACCTTGTGAAACATGAAGCGAAAGCCATCCATTGACATCAAAAGTCCTTTTATAGCCATTCTTGCCTTGGAAAGACTAGTTACTTACTTTAAATGGTTTTATAATTTTATAAATGATTTTCAATGGAATTTTTTTTATTTTTAGTTAAAATAGATCATTATTGGATCCTTGCTTCTAGAAATGTGAAATGAAAACCATCCATTAACAAGAATAGTCTATTTATAGTCACTCATGCCTTAAAAAGCCTAGTTACTCGCTTTAAGCGATTTTATAACTTTAAAAATGAATTTAAATTGATTTTTTTCATTTTTGTTAAAATAAATCATAATTTGATGTTTACATTGGAGAACATAAAGCAAAATCCATCACTTGGCATGAAAAGTCCATATATAGACCCTCATGCCTTTGAAATACTAGTTAATTGCTTTAAACGATTTTATAATCTTATAAATGATTTTGACCTAAATTTCTTTTCATTTTCATTAAACAAATCATAATTGGATGTTTACCTTGAGAAACATGAAGCGAAAGTCATCCATTGGTATGAAAAGTCCATTTATAGCCCTTCATGCCTTAGAAAGACCGGTTACTTGCTTTAAATGGTGTTATAATATTATAAATGACTTTAAGTTAAATTTTTCTTTCATTTTTTGTTCAAACATATCATAATTGGATGTTTGCCTCATAAAATATGAAGCAAGAGCCATCCATTGATAAAAAAAGTCAATTTATAGTCACTCATGCCTTCAAAATACTAGCTAGTCGCTTCGAATGATTTTATAATTTTATAAATGATTTTAAGTTAAATTTTTTTTCATTTTTCATTAAAATAGATTATATTTGGAAATTTGCCTTTGGAAACATGCAGTGAAAGTCATCCATTGACAAGAAAAGGCCATTTATAGCCACTCATGCCTTCAAAATACTAGTTACTCACTTTAAATAGTTTTATAACCTTTTAGATGATTTTAAGTTGAATTTTTTTACTTTTTTCATTAAAACAAATTATATTTGGATGTTTACCTCAAGAAATATGAAGCAAAAGCCATCCATTGACACGAAAAGTCCATTTATAGCCATTCATGCTTTAGAAAGACTAGTTACTTGCTTTCAATAGTTTTACAATCTTATAAACAAATTTAAGTTGAATTTTTTTTTCATTTCTCATTAAAACTGATCATAATTGGATGTTTGCCTCTAGAATTGTGAAGCAAAAGATTTTCATTGATAAGAAAAGTCTATTTATAACCACTCATGCCTTGGAAACACTAATTACTCACTTTAAATTATTTTATAATATTATAAATGATTTTGAATGAAATTATTTTTTTATTTTTCCTTAAAATAGATCATCGTTGGATCCTTGCTTTTAGAAACATGAAGCAAAATCATCCTTTTACAAAAATAGTCCATTTATAGTCACTCATCCCTTAAAAAGACTAGTTACTCGCTTTAAGCGATTTTATAACTTTAACAATGAATTTAAATTGATTTTATTTTATTTTTATTAAAACAGATCATAATTTAATGTTTACATTGAAAAATATGAAGCAAAATCCATCACTTGAAAGGAAAAGTCTATTTATTGTCATTCATACCTTCGAAATCCTAATCACTTATTTTAAATAATTTTATAATCTTATAAATGATTTTGAGTTTAATTTTTTCATTTTTTCTCAAAATATATCATTTTAGGTTGATTTTTTCATATTTCTAGTTAAAACAGATTATAATTGAATGATTGCCTTAGAAAACGTGAAGAAAAGTCATTCATTGACAAGAAAAGTCCATTTAGAGTCATCCATACCTTCGAAAGCCTTATTATTTACTTTAAATAGTTTTATAATCTCATAATTGATTTTAAATTAAATTTTTTAATATTTTTCATTAAAATAGATTGTAACTGAATGTATGCCCTAGGAAATGTCAAGAAAATGCCATTCATTGGCAAGAAAAGTCTATTT
>NW_018397401.1:19269-20990 GCF_002168275.2 Theobroma umbraticum
TTTTTTTATATTTTTAGTTAAAATAGATTACAATTGAATGTCTGCCTTAGGAGACATGAAGAAAAAGCCATTCATCGATAAGAAAAGTCCATTTATAGTCACCCCTACCTTCGAAAGTCTTATTACTCGCTTTAAATGGTTTTATTACCTCATAATTGATTTTGAGTTGAATTTTTTACCATTTTGATTAAAATATATTATAATTAAATATCTACATCGAGAAACGTGAAAAAAAAAAAGTCCATTTACAATCACCCAACCCTTGGAAAACCATATTACTTACTTTAAATGATTTTATAATCTTATAATCTATTTTAAGTTGAATTTTTTACGTTTTTGATTAAATATATAATAGTTGAATATTTACCTCGAAAAATGCAGAGAAAAAACTATTCATTGATGAGAAAAGTTCATTTATAGTCACCCATGCTTCGAAAGCCTTATTACTCACTTTAAAAGGTTTTATAATCACATAATTGATTTTAGATTGAATTTTTTTATATTTTTTATTAAAACAGATTATAATTGAATGATTGCCTTAGGAAATATGAAGAAAAGGATATTCGTTGATAGAAAAAGTCCATTTATAGTCAACCATGCCTTTGAAAGCCTTATTACTCGCTTTAAATGGTTTTATAATCACATAATTGATTCTAACTTTAATTTTTTTACATTGTTGGTTAAAATCGATTCTAATTGAATGTTTACCTCAAAAAACATAAAGAAAAAGTCATTCATTGGTAAGAAAATCCCATTTATAGTCACCCAAGCCTTCAAAAGCTTTATTACTCGCTTCAAAGGATTTTATAATCTCATGATTGATTTTAAGTTAAATTTTTTTACATATTTGATTAAAATATATTATAATTGAATGTCTGTCTTGGAAAATATGAAGCAAAAGCCATCCATTGACACGAAAAGTCTATTATTGTTACTCAAGCCTTCAAAAGCCTTATTACTCGCTTTAAATTGTTCTATAATCTTATAATTGATTTTAAGTTGATTTTTTTTACATTTTCAATTAAAACATATTATAATTGAATGTTTGCCTTGGGAAACATAAAGAAAAAGCCATTGATTGAAAAGAAAAGTCTATTTATAGTAAGCCATTCCTTTAAAAGCCTTATTCTTCACTTTAAATGATTTTATCTGTCATAATTGATTTTAAGTCTATTTATAATCACTTTTTGGATAAAACAGATTATAATTGAATGTTTACATTAGGAAACGTGAAAAAAAGGGATTCATTGGCAAGAAAAGTCCGTTTATAGTCACCTATTCCTTCAAAAGCCTTATTACTCACTTTAAATGATTTTATAATCTCTTAATTAATTTTAAGCTAATTTTTTTACATTTTTGGTTAAAACAGATTACAATTGAATATCTGCCTCAAGAAATGTGAAGCAAAAGGCAATCATTAGGACGAAAACTCCACTTATAGTCAGTTATTCCTTCAAAAGCCTTATTACTCATTTTAAATAATTTTATAATTATATAATTGATTTTAGGTAGAATTTTTATATATTTTTAGAAAAAATAGATTAATTGATTGTTTACCTTGGGAAACGTGAAGAAAAAGATATTCATTGGCAAAAAAAGTTTATTTATAGTCACCTATTCCTTGAAAAGCCTTATTACTCACTTTAAATGGTTTTTTAATCGCATAATTGATTTTAAGTTGAATTCTTTTACATTTTTGGTTCAAACATATTATAATTGCA
>NW_018397401.1:21091-21477 GCF_002168275.2 Theobroma umbraticum
CATAATTGATTTTAAGTTAAATTTTTTTACATTTTTTGTTCAAACAGATTCTAATTGAATGTCTGCCTTGGGAAACATGATAAAAAAGCCATTCATTGAAAAGAAAACTCTATTTATTATCACCCATAACTTCAAAAGCCTTGTTGCTCGCTTTAAATGGTTTTATAATCATATAATTGATTTCAGATTGATTTTTTTTAGATTTTTGGCTAAAACAAATTAATTTAATGTCTGCCTTAGGAAACGTGAAGAAAAAGGTATTCATTGGCAAGAAAAGTCCATTTATAGTAACTCAAGCCTTCGAAAGCCATATTACTCACTCTAAATGGTTTTATAATCTCATAATCGTCTTTAAGTTCAATTTTTATATATTTTTTATTAAAATA
>NW_018397401.1:21487-21867 GCF_002168275.2 Theobroma umbraticum
GAATGTCTACCTCAAAAAAGGTGAAGAAAAGCCATTAATTGACGAAAATAGTCCATTGATAGTCACCTATACATTTGAAAGCTTTATTACTCGCTTTAAATAATTTTATAATCACATAATTGATTTTAGATTGATTTTTTTTTATGTTTATGGTTAAAACAGATTATAATTGAATGATTGCCTTAGAAAACGTGAAGAAAAAGTCATTAGTTGACAAGAAAAATCCATTTATAGTCACCCATGCCTTCGAAAGCCTTATTACTTGCTTTAAATGATTTTATAATCACATAATTGATTTTAGGTTGAACTTTTTTATATTTCTTGTTAATATATATTATAATTGAATGTTTGCCTCAGAAAACGTGAAGAAAACCCATTCA
>NW_018397401.1:21967-22106 GCF_002168275.2 Theobroma umbraticum
TTCCTTCGAAAGCCTTATTATTCACTTTAAATGGTTTTATAATTTTATTATTGATTTTAAGTTGATTTTTTTTATATTTTTAGTTAAAATAGAATATAATTGAATGTTTGTCTTGGGACCATGAAGAAAAAGTCATTCA
>NW_018397401.1:22206-23522 GCF_002168275.2 Theobroma umbraticum
TAAGTGACTATAAATGGGCTTTTCTTAACAATGAATACCTTTCTCTTCATGCTTTCCCTAGGTAGACATTCAATTATAATATGTTTTAACTACAAATGTAAAAACATTTAACCTAAAATAAATTATAAGATTATAAAACCATTTAGAGTGAGTAATAAGGCTTTTGAAGGCTTGGGTGACAATAAATAAACTTTTCTAGTCAATGAATGGCTTTTTTTCACGTTTCTCAAGACAAACATTCAATTATAATCTGTGTTAACTAAAAATGTAAAAAAAATTAACTTAAAATCAATAATGAGATTATAAAATCATTTAAAGCGAGTAATAAAGCTTAAGAAAGAATTAGTAACTATAAATGGGCTTTTCTTGCTAATGAATACCTCTTTTTCACATTTTTCCAATGTAGACATTCAATTATAAACTGTTTTAACTAAAAATAGAAAAAAATTTTACTTAAAATCAATTTTGAGATTATAAAACCATTTAAAATGAGTAATAAGGCTTTTGAAGGAATGGATGACTATAAATGATCTTCTCTTGCCAATGAATAAATATTCTTTCACGTTTCTCGAGGCAAACATTCAATCATAATCTCTTCAAGCTAAAAATGTCAAAGAATTCAACTTAAAATCAATTCTGAGAATATAAAACTATTTAAAACAAGTAATAAGGCCTTCGAAGGCTTGAGTGACTATAAATAAACTTTTCGTGCCAATGGATGGCTTCTCTTTCACGTTTCCTTAAGCACAATTCTAATATAATATATTTTAAACAAAAATGTAAAAAACTTCAACTTAAAATCAATTATGAGATTATAACACCATTTAAAGTGAGTAATAAAGCTTTTGAAGGAATGGGTGACTATAAATGGACTTTTGTTGCCAAAGAATAACTTTTCTTTATGTTTCTCGAGGCAGACATTCAATCATAATTTGTTTTAACTAAAAATGTCAAAAAATTAAACTTAAAATCAATTCTGAGATTATAAAATCATTTAAAGCAAGTAATAAGGCTTTTAAAGGTAGGAGTGAGTATAAATAGACTTTACTCACCAATGAATGCCTTTTTCTTCACATTTTCTAAGGTAAACATTTAATTTATAAAAAAATCAACTTAAAATCAATTATGAGATTATAAAACCAATTAAAGCAAGTAATAAGGCTTGTGAAGGCTTAGGTGACTATAAATGGACTTTTTTTGTCAATGAATGGTTTTTTCTTCATGCTTATTGAGGCAGACATTCAATTTTAACCTGTTTTAATAAAAAATATAAAAAAATCAACTTAAACTCAATTATGAGAGTATAAAACTATTTA
>NW_018397401.1:23532-23834 GCF_002168275.2 Theobroma umbraticum
TAAGGCTTTCGAAGGCTTAAGTGATTATAAATGGACTTTTCATGCTAATAGATAGCTTTTTCTTCATGTTTTCTGAGGCAGACATTCAATTATAATCTATTTTAACCAAAAGTGTAAAAAAATTCAACCTACAATAAATTATGAGATTATGAAACTATTTAAAGTGAGTAATAAGGCTTTTCAAGAAATGGATGACTATAAATAGACTTTTCTTCCTAATGAATGATTTTTTCTTCATGTTTCTCGAGAGAAACATTTAATTATAATCTATTTTAACTAGAAATGTAAAAAAATTCAATTTA
>NW_018397401.1:23844-24109 GCF_002168275.2 Theobroma umbraticum
TGAGATTATAAAACCATTTAAAGTGAGTAATAAGGTTTTTCAATGAATAGGAGACTATAAATGGACTTTTTTTCCCAGAGAATGATTTTTTCTTCATGTTTCTTGAGGTAAACATTCAATTATAATCTGTTTTAACTAGAAATGTAAAAAATTCAACCTAAAATAAATTATGAGATTATAAAACCATTTAAAATGAGTAATAAGGCTTTTTAAGGAATGAGTGACTATAAATGAACTTTTCTTCTCAATGAATGGCTTTTTCTTC
>NW_018397401.1:24166-24457 GCF_002168275.2 Theobroma umbraticum
CTCAAAATCAATTATGAGATTATAAAACCATTTAAAGTGAGTAACAAGGCTTTTAGAGGAATGAGTGGCTATAAATGGACTTTTCTTGCCAATCAATGGCTTTCTCTCCATATATGCTAAGGCAGACATTCAATTATAATCTATTTGAACCAAAAATGTAAAAAAATTCTACTTAAAATCAATTACGAGATTCTAAAACTATATAAAGTGAATAATAAGGCTTTTGAAGAATGAGTGACTATAAATGGACTTTTCTTCACAATTAATGGCGTTTTCTTCATGTTTGTCGAG
>NW_018397401.1:24557-24974 GCF_002168275.2 Theobroma umbraticum
TTGACTAGAAAAGTCCATTTATAGTCACCTAAGCCTTCGAAAGCTTTATTACTCACTTTAAATGGTTTTATAATCTTATAATTTATTTTAGGTTGAATTTTTTTATATTTCTAGTTAAAACAGATTATAATTGAATGTCTGCCTCAGAAAACATAAAGAAAAAGCTATCCATTGGGAAAAAAGGTCAATTTATAGTCACTCAAGCATTTGAAAGTGTTATTACTCGCTTTAAATTATTTTATAATCTCAAAATTTATTTTAAGTTGATTGTTTTGATATTTTTGATTAAAAAAGATTATAATTGAATGTCTACCTTGAAAAACATAAAGAAAAAGCTATTCATTGGGAAGAAAAGTCTATTTATAGTTACCCATTCCTTCAAAAGCCTTATTACTCGCTTCAAATGGCTTTATAATC
>NW_018397402.1:0-64 GCF_002168275.2 Theobroma umbraticum
ATTGTCTGTTTTAACCAAAGATACAAAACAATTCAACTTAAAATTAATTATGAGATTATAAAAC
>NW_018397402.1:74-214 GCF_002168275.2 Theobroma umbraticum
GAGTAATAAAGCTTTTGAAGGAATGAGATCCTATATATGGACTTTTCTTGCAATGAATGCTTTTTTCTTCATATTTTTTGATGTAGATATTCAATTATAGTCAATTTTAATAAAAAATATAAAAAAATTCAACTTAAAAT
>NW_018397402.1:224-419 GCF_002168275.2 Theobroma umbraticum
ATTATAAAACCATTTAATACAAGTAATAAGGCTTTTGAAGAAATAGGAGACTATAAATAGACCTTTGTTCTATATTAATAGCTTTTTCTACACATTTTCCGAGGCAAAAATGCAATTATTGTCTCTTTTAATGGAAAATGTAAAAAATCTAACTTAAAATCAATTATGAGACTATAAAATCATTTAAAGCGAGTA
>NW_018397402.1:429-565 GCF_002168275.2 Theobroma umbraticum
TGAAGGAATGGGTGACTATAAATAGATTTTTCTTACCAATGAATGTCGTTTTCTTCATGTTTCTCGATGTAAAGATTCAATTATAATCTGTTTTAAGCCAAAAAGTGAAAAAATTGAACTTAAAATCAATTTTGAG
>NW_018397402.1:575-770 GCF_002168275.2 Theobroma umbraticum
TATTTAAAGAGAGTAATAAGGCTTTTGAACGAATGGGTGACTATAATAGGCTTTTCTTGGCAGTGAATGCATTTTTCTTCATGTCCCTCAAGAAAAACATTTAATTATTATCTGTTTTAATCAAAAATATAAAAAAAATTCAAATTGAAATCAATTATGATATTATAAAACCATTTAAAGCGAGTAATAAGGCTT
>NW_018397402.1:780-948 GCF_002168275.2 Theobroma umbraticum
AAGAGACTATAAATAAATTTTTCTTGCCAATGAATGCTTTTTTCTTCATGTTTTTCGAGGTAGACATTCGATTATATTCTATTTTAATCAAAAATAAAAAAAATCAACTTAAAATTATTTATGAGATTAAAACCATTTAAAGCGAGTAATAAGGCTTTTAAAGGAATG
>NW_018397402.1:958-1078 GCF_002168275.2 Theobroma umbraticum
AATGGACTTTTCTTGCCAATGAATGCCTTTTTCTTCACATTTCTTGATGTAGATAGTTATTTATAATCTGTTTTAACCAAAAAATTAAAAAATTAAACTTAAAATCAATTTTGACAGTAT
>NW_018397402.1:1088-1245 GCF_002168275.2 Theobroma umbraticum
AAAGTGAGTAATAAGGCTTTTGAAAAATGGATGACTATAATGGAGTTTTCTAGCAAATGAATGCATTTTTTGTCACTTTTCTCAAGGTAGACATTCAATTATTATTTGTTTGAACTAAAGATGCAAAACAATTCAACTTAAAATCAATTATGAGAAT
>NW_018397402.1:1255-1383 GCF_002168275.2 Theobroma umbraticum
TTAAAGCGAGTAATAAGGCTTTTGAAGGAATAAGATCCTATAAATGGACTTTACTTGCAAAGAATGCTTCTTTTTTACATTTGTCAATGTAGATATTCAATTATAATCTACTTTAACTAAAAAATGTA
>NW_018397402.1:1483-1792 GCF_002168275.2 Theobroma umbraticum
ACTCACTTTAAATGGTTTTATAATCTAATAATTAATTTTAAGTTGAATTTTTTTTTCAACTTTGGTTAAAACAGATAATAATTGATTATCTACCTTGAGAAATGTGATGAAAAATGCATTCATTGGTAAAAAAATTTCATTATAGTCATCCATTATTTCAAAAGCCTATTACTCGCTTTTAATAGTTTTATAATGTCAAAATTCATTTTAAGTTCAATTTTTTTACTTTTTCGGCTGAAACAAATTATAATTGAATGTTTACATTGAGAAACGTGAAGAAAAAGGTATTCACTAGCAAAAAAAGTCCAT
>NW_018397402.1:1802-2018 GCF_002168275.2 Theobroma umbraticum
TCATTCCTTCAAAAGCCTTATTACCCACTTTAAACGGTCTTGTTATCTCAAAATTGATTTTATGTTTAATTTTCTTTACATTTTGGGTTTAAACAGACTATAATTGAATGTTTACATCAAGAAATGCGAAGAGAAAAAATTCATTGGTAAGAAAAGCCCATTTATAGTCTCCCATACCTTCAAAAGTCTTCTTACTCACTTTAAATGGTTTTATAA
>NW_018397402.1:2028-2158 GCF_002168275.2 Theobroma umbraticum
GATTTTAAGTTAATTTTTTTTTATTTTTTATTAAAATAGACTATAATTGAATATCTACCTTGAGAAACGTTAAGAAAAAAACCTTCTTTGGTAAGAAAAGTCTATTTATAATCTCCCATTCCTTCAAAAG
>NW_018397402.1:2168-2502 GCF_002168275.2 Theobroma umbraticum
CGCTTTAAATGGTTTTATAATCACATAATTGATTTTGATTTGAATTTTTTTACATTTTAATTAAAACAAAAAATAATTGAATGTCTATCTTTAGAGACGTGAAGAATAATGCATTCACTGGCAAGAAAAGCCTATTATAGTCACCTATTCATTCAAAAGCCTTATTACTCACTTAAATAGTTTTATAATCTCAAAATTAATTTTAAGTTTAATTTTTTTAGTTTTTTGCTTAAAACAGATTATAATTGAATGTCTACGTTGAGAAATGTGAAGAAAAAAGCGTTCATTAGTAAGAAAAGTCTATTTATAGTCACTCATTCCTTCAAAAGCTTTA
>NW_018397402.1:2512-2694 GCF_002168275.2 Theobroma umbraticum
TAAATGGTTTTATAATCTCATAATTGATTTTAAGTTAGATTTTTTATATTTTTCATTAAAAGAGACAATAATTGCATTCTTGCCTTAAGAAACGTGTAGAAAAAGCCATTAATTGAGAACAAAGGTCTATTTATAGTCTCTCATTCCTTCAAAAGCCTTATTACTTGCATTAAATAGTTTTA
>NW_018397402.1:2828-2953 GCF_002168275.2 Theobroma umbraticum
GACTATAAATGAACTTTTCTTGCCAATGAATGCTTTTTTCTTCACGTTTCTTGACGTAGACATTCAATTACAATCTGTTTTAACCAAAAAAGTAAAAAAAAGTTGAACTTAAAATCAATTTTGAG
>NW_018397402.1:3710-3801 GCF_002168275.2 Theobroma umbraticum
TTCACGTTTCTTAAGGTAGACATTCAATTATAGTCTATTTTAACCAAAAATATAAAAATGTTCAACTTAAAATCAATTATGAGATTATAAA
>NW_018397402.1:3811-3997 GCF_002168275.2 Theobroma umbraticum
GCGAGTAATAAGGCTTTTGAAAGAATGAGTGACTATAAATAGACATTTCTTGTCAATGAATGCCTTTTTCTTCTCATTTTTCAACGTAAACATTCAATTATAATCTGTTTTAACCAAGAAAGTAAAAAAAAATTGAACTTAAAATCATTTTTGAGATTATGAAACCATTTAAAGTGAGTAATAAGG
>NW_018397402.1:4007-4170 GCF_002168275.2 Theobroma umbraticum
AATGGGTGGCTATAATGGACTTTTCTTGCCAATGAATGTGTTTTTCTTTAAGTTTCCTAGGGTAGACATTCAATTATTGTCTATTTTACCAAAAATTGTAAAAATATTTAACTTAAAATCAATTATGAGATTATAAAATCATTCAAAGCAAGTAATAAGGCTT
>NW_018397402.1:4442-4562 GCF_002168275.2 Theobroma umbraticum
ATTATAATTTTGATTATGACAAAATGATCAAATTTGCTTGAACATTATTTGAGTAATCATTGACAGTTGCTTGAAATGATTTAACTCCCATGCATTTGTTCTTACATAGTTATAAGCTTG
>NW_018397402.1:4574-4715 GCF_002168275.2 Theobroma umbraticum
ATTGAACTATATTTATAAGCTTGTATGACTTAGGTGTATGAATGCTTATGATTCTCATTCATTAAAGTTTGATCTAAAGATTAAAGGAAAATTTAAATGCATTGACTAAGGGGGAGTAACTCATTATGCATAAAGATTTGA
>NW_018397402.1:5179-5494 GCF_002168275.2 Theobroma umbraticum
AATGACTCAATCGACCAAGAAAGTTTGTCAGTCAACTAAGAGGGTACTGTCAGAAATGCTCAAAGACAGAGCCTATTACCAGAAACTAAGTTTAGAGACAGAAACGACTTAGTAGACTAAGTGATATCGATTAGTCGACTAAGAGTATTCTGTCTAGCAGTTTGAATTGACGCTAAAAGACAAAATAACGGGCAGAATTGCTCCCAAACTATTTCCAATGATCAGAATCTATCCAGCTACCAGCAAAGTTGATTTTTCAAGTATAAAAACACCTTCCAACAACCAAGAATCAGATTTGAAGGCTTCCAAGATCAA
>NW_018397402.1:5504-5614 GCF_002168275.2 Theobroma umbraticum
AAAACCTCAAGAACACTCTGCATATTTTTTGTACTTCACTTCAATCTTTGTAACGGAGTTAAGAACTTCATCTTTTACCATCAGATTAGGTTAGTGATCATAGGTACCTC
>NW_018397402.1:5624-5740 GCF_002168275.2 Theobroma umbraticum
TTCTTCTTAATTGCTTAGAGTGTGCGAGACACTCTAAGTGGATTAATCAAGCTTGGGTTAGTTTGATTAAGTGCAAAGGTTCTAACTAAGCCTGAAAAAGTTAGTTTTTGGGTTTT
>NW_018397402.1:6039-6226 GCF_002168275.2 Theobroma umbraticum
TTCTTGATTTTATTCCTTGTTAGATTATTCCTTATCTTGCATTTAACTTCCCATGATTGAAGTTAAAATTGCCCCCACAAATACAGCTCAAATCTTGTAAGAGCCAAAAAGTGCTATTCACCCTCCCCTCTAGCACATTTACTTGGGACCAACATATACTTTTCTTGCCAATGAATGCCTTTTTCTT
>NW_018397402.1:6236-6497 GCF_002168275.2 Theobroma umbraticum
AATGTAAACATTCAATTATAATCTGTTTTAACCAAAATAGTAAAAAAAATTGAACTTCAAATCATTTTTAAGATTATGAAACCATTTAAAGTAAGTAATACGGCTTTTGAAGGAATGGGTGATTATAATGGACTTTTCTTGCCAATGAATGTATTTTTCTTCACGTTTTTCAAGGTAGACTTTCAATTATTGCTTGTTTTAACCAAAAATGCAAAACAATTAAACTTAAAATCAATTATGAGATTATAAAATCATTTAAAG
>NW_018397402.1:6507-6630 GCF_002168275.2 Theobroma umbraticum
GGCTTTTAAAGGAATGGGTGACTATAAATGGACTTTTCTTCTCAAAGAATGCCTTTTTCATACGTTTTTCGAGGTAAGCATTCAATTATGACTATTATTATGAGATTATAAAACCATTTAAAG
>NW_018397402.1:6640-6790 GCF_002168275.2 Theobroma umbraticum
GGCTTTTGAAGGAATAGGTGACTCTAAAAATAGACTTTTCTTGCCAATAAATGCATTTTTCTTCATGTATCTCAAGGTAGGCATTCAATTATAGTCTGTTTTAACCAAAAATATAAAAAAAATTCAACTTAAAATTAATTATGAGATTAT
>NW_018397402.1:6800-6932 GCF_002168275.2 Theobroma umbraticum
AAAACGAGTAATAAGGCTTTTGAAGGAATGAGTGACAACAAATAGACTTTTCTTGTCAATGAATGCCTTTTTCTTCATGTTTCTCAAGGTCAACATTCAATTATAGTCTGTTTTAACTAAAACTATAAAAAA
>NW_018397402.1:6942-7100 GCF_002168275.2 Theobroma umbraticum
AAATCAATTATGAGATTATAAAACTATTTAAAGCAAGTATGGCTTTTGAAGGAATAAGTGACTATAAATGGACTTTTGTTGCCATTGAATCCCTTTTTTTTCACGTTTCTTAAAGTAGACATTCAATTATAGTCTGTTTTAACTAAAAATATAAAAAC
>NW_018397402.1:7110-7371 GCF_002168275.2 Theobroma umbraticum
AAATCAATTATGAGATTATAAACCCATTTAAAGCAAGTAATAGAGCTTTTGAAGGAATAGGAGACTATAAATAGATTTTTCTTGCCAATGAATGATTTTTTCTTCACATTTCTCGAGGTAGACATTCAATAATAATCTGTTTTAACAAAAAATATAATAAAAATTTGATCATAAAATCAATTTTGAGATGGCAAAACCATTTAAAGTGGGTAATAAGGCTTTTGAAGAAATGGGTGGCTATAAATGGACTTTTCTTGCCAA
>NW_018397402.1:7381-7501 GCF_002168275.2 Theobroma umbraticum
TTTCTTCACGTTTCTAGAGGTAGACATTCAATTTTTGTCTGTTTTAACCACAAATGAAAAACAATTCAACTTAAAATAAATTATGAGATTATAAAGCTATTTAAAGCTAGTAATAAGGCT
>NW_018397402.1:7511-7635 GCF_002168275.2 Theobroma umbraticum
TGGGTGACTATAAATAAACTTTTTTATGCTAATGAATTTCTTTTTCCTCACGTTTCTCATCGTAGACATTTAATTATAATAAGTTTTAACAAAAAAAGTAAAAAAATTGAACTTAAAATCAATT
>NW_018397402.1:7645-7998 GCF_002168275.2 Theobroma umbraticum
AAAACCATTTAAAGTGAGTAATAAGCCTTTTGAAGGAATAAGTTATTATAAATGGACTTCTCTTGTCAATAAATTTTTTTCTTCACGTTTCTCAAGGTACACATTCAATTATAGTCTGTTTTAACCATAAATACAAAAAAATTCAACTTAAAATCAATTATGAGATTATAAAACTATTTAAAGCGAGTAATAAGCCTTTTAAAGTAATGGGTGACTATAAATAGACTTTTCTTGCCAATGAATCCTTTTTTATTCACGTTTCTTGAGGTACACATTCAATTATTGTCTATTTTAACCACAAATATAAAAAAATTTAACTTAAAATCAATTATAAGATTATAAAACTATTTAAA
>NW_018397402.1:8013-8218 GCF_002168275.2 Theobroma umbraticum
TTTAAAGTAATGGGTGACTATAAATAGACTTTTCTTGCCAATGAATCCTTTTTTCTTCACATTTTTCTACGAAGATATTCAAGTATAGTCCGTTTTAACTAATAATGTAAAAAAATTGAACTTAAAATTAGTATGAGATTATAAAATCATTTAAAGCGGGTAATAAGCCTTTTCAAAAAATGAGTGACTATAAATGGACTTTTCT
>NW_018397402.1:8228-8843 GCF_002168275.2 Theobroma umbraticum
TGCTTTTTTCTTCATGTTTCTTGAGGTACACATTTGATTATTGTCTGTTTTAACTAAAAATGTAAAAAAATTTAACTTAAAATTAGTTACGAAATTATAAAATCATATAAAGCGAGTAATAAGCCTTTTGAAGGAATGCGTGACTACAAATTGACTTTTCTTGCCATTGAATTTTTTTTTCTTCATGTTTCTTAATATAGACATTCAATTATAGTCTGTTTTAACTAAATATATAAAATCATTCAACTTAAAATCAATTATGAGATTATAAAACTATTTAAAGAAAGTAATAGGGCTTTTGAAAGAATGGGAGACTATAAATGGAATTTTCTTGCCAATGAATACTTTTTTTTTTCACGTTTCTCAAGGTAAGCATTCAATTATAATCTATTTTAACCAAAAATATAAAACAAAATTGATCATAAAATCAATTTTGATATAGCAAAACTATTTAAAGTGGATAATAAGGCTTTCGAAGAATAAGTGACTATAAACGGACTTTTCTTGCTAATGAATACGGTTTTTTTCATGTTTCTAGAGGTAGACATTCAATTATAGTCTGTTTTAACCAAAAATGCAAAAAAAAAAAGCTTAAAATCAATTATGAGATTATAA
>NW_018397402.1:8853-9017 GCF_002168275.2 Theobroma umbraticum
AGCAAGCAATAAGGCTTTTGAAGGAAAAAGAGACTATAAATGAACTTTTCTTGCTAATGAATGCTTGTTTCTTCATGTTTCTCAAGTTAGGCATTCAATTATTGTCTGTTTTAACCAAAATGTAAGAAAATTTAACTTAAAATCAATTATGAGATTATAAAACC
>NW_018397402.1:9027-9155 GCF_002168275.2 Theobroma umbraticum
AGTAATAAGGCTTTTGAAGGAATGGGTGATTATAAATAGACTTTTCTTTCCAATGAATGGCTTTTTCTACATGTTTTACAAGCAACCATTCAATTATAGTCTATTTTAATGAAAAATGTAAAAAAATT
>NW_018397402.1:9363-9707 GCF_002168275.2 Theobroma umbraticum
ATTATGAGATTATAAAACCATTTAAAGCGAGTAATAAAGTTTTTGAAGGAATGGAAGACTATAAATGAACTTTTCTTGCCAATGACTGCTTTTTTCTTCATATTTCTTAAGGTAGACATTTAATTATAGTCTGTTTGAACCAAAAGTGTAAAAAAATTTAACTTAAAATCTGTTATGTGATTATAAAATCATTTAAAGCTAGTAATAAGGCTTTTGCAAGAATGAGAGACTATAAATGGATTTTTTTTACCACTGAATGGCTTTTTCTACACATTTTCTAAGGTAAGTATTCAATTATAGTCTGTTTGAATGAAAAATATAAAAAAATTTAACTTAAAATCAAT
>NW_018397402.1:9717-10057 GCF_002168275.2 Theobroma umbraticum
TAAAACCATTTAAAGAGAGTAATAAGGCTTTTCAAGGAATGAGTGACTATAATGGAGTTTCTTGCCAACGACTGACTTTTTTTAAATATTTTTCTAAGTCGACATTCAATTATAATCTATTTTAACTAATAATGTAAAAGAATTTAAATCTAAAATTAATTACAAGATTATAAAACCATTTAAAGCGAGTAATAAGGCTTTTGATGGAATAGAAGACTATAAATTGACTTTTCTTAGCAATGAATGCTTTTGTCTTCACATTTCTGGAGGTAGACGTTCAATTATAGTCTGTTTTAACCAAAAGTGTAAAACAATTTAACTTAAAATCAATTATGAGATT
>NW_018397402.1:10067-10206 GCF_002168275.2 Theobroma umbraticum
TTAAAGCGAATAATAAGGCTTTTGAAGGAATGGGTGACTATAGATGGACTTTTCTTATCAATGAATTGCTTTTTTCACATGTTTCCCAATGTAGGCATTCAATTATAGTCTGTTTGAATGAAAAATGTAAAAACAATCA
>NW_018397402.1:10216-10333 GCF_002168275.2 Theobroma umbraticum
AATTATGAGATTATAAAACTATTTAAAGCGAGCAATAAGGTTTTGAAGGAATGGGTTACTATAAATGGACTTTTCTTATCAATGAATGCATTTTTCCTCATGTTTCTCAAGGTAGAC
>NW_018397402.1:10343-10415 GCF_002168275.2 Theobroma umbraticum
AGTTTGTTTTAACCAAAAATGTAAACAAATTTAACTTTAAACCAATTATGAGATTATAAAACCATTTAAAGT
>NW_018397402.1:10425-10550 GCF_002168275.2 Theobroma umbraticum
ACTTTCGAAGGAATGGGTGACTATAAATAGACTTCGGTTGTCAACGAATGGCTTTTCTACATGTTTCTTGTGGCAAGCATTCAATTATAGCCTGCTTTAATGAAAAATATAAAAAAATTTAACTT
>NW_018397402.1:10560-10730 GCF_002168275.2 Theobroma umbraticum
ATGAGACTATAAAATTATTTAAAGCTAGTAATAAGGCTTTTAAAGAAATGAGGGACTATAAATGGACTTTTCTTCCAACTAAATGATTTTTTCTACCCGTTTCCTGAGGTAGGCATTCAATTATAGTCTGTTTTAATAAAAAATGTAAAAACATTTAACTTAAAATCAAT
>NW_018397402.1:10757-10919 GCF_002168275.2 Theobroma umbraticum
AGTAATAAGGCTTTTGAAGGAATGGGTGACTGTAAATGAACTTTTTCTCTCAATGAATAGTTTTTTCTACACATTTCCTGAGCAAGGCATTCAATTCTAGTCTGTTTTAATGAAAAATATAAAAAAAATAAATTTAAAATCAATTATGAGATTATAAAACCA
>NW_018397402.1:10929-11070 GCF_002168275.2 Theobroma umbraticum
GTAAAAAGGCTTTTAAAGGAATGGGTGACTATAAATAGATTTTTGTTGTCAATAAATGCCTTTTTCTTCATATTTCTTAAGGTAGAGATTCAATTATAGTTTATTTTAACCAAAAATGTAAAAAAATTCAACTTAAAATCA
>NW_018397402.1:11263-11561 GCF_002168275.2 Theobroma umbraticum
GAAGGAATGGGTGACTGTAAATAAACTTTTCTTCTCAATGAATAGTTTTTTCTATACATTTTTTGAGCCAGGCATTCAATTATAGTATGTTTTAATAAAAAATGTAAAAAACTTCAACTTAAAATATATTATGAGATTATAAAACCTTTTAAAACGAGTAGTAAGGCTTCTGAAGGAATGAGTGACTATAAATGGAGTTTTCTTGGCAATGAATGTTTTTTTCTTCACGTTTCTTGGGGTAGACATTCAATTATAGTATGTTTTAACCAAAAGTGTAAAAAAATTAAACTTAAAATCG
>NW_018397402.1:11571-11741 GCF_002168275.2 Theobroma umbraticum
TATAAAACCATTTAAAGCGAGTAATTAGGCTTTTGAAGGAATGAGTGACCATAAATGGACTTTTCTTACCAATGAATAGCTTTTTCCACACCATTTCCCGACATAGGCATTCAATTATAGTATGTTTTAATAAAAATGTAAAAACGATCAACTTAAAATCAATTATGAGA
>NW_018397402.1:11751-12022 GCF_002168275.2 Theobroma umbraticum
ATTTAAAGCGAGCAATAAGGTTTTAAAGGAATGGGTTACTATAAATAGACTTCTCTATCAAATGAATGCCTTTTTCTTCATTTTTCTCAAGGTAAACATTCAATTATAATCTATTTTAACTAAAAATATAAAAAAAAATTGAACTTAAAATCAATAAAGAGATTGTAAAACCATTTAAAGTGAATAATAAGGCTCCTAAAGGAATAGGTGACTATAAATGGACTTTTTCTATCAATGAATGCTTTTTTCTTCATGTTTCTCAAGGTAGACA
>NW_018397402.1:12032-12119 GCF_002168275.2 Theobroma umbraticum
GTTTGTTTTAACCAAAAAAGTAAAAAAATTCAACTTAAAATAATTTATGAGATTATAAAACCTTTTAAAGCGAGTAATAAGGCTTTT
>NW_018397402.1:12129-12250 GCF_002168275.2 Theobroma umbraticum
AAGACTATAAATGGACTTTTCTTCTAAATAAATGTGTTTTTCTACACGTTTCTCGAGGTAAGCTTTCAATTATAGTCTGTTTTTAATGAAAAATGTAAAAAATTCAACTTAAAATCAATTA
>NW_018397402.1:12260-12606 GCF_002168275.2 Theobroma umbraticum
AAACCATTTAAAGTGAGTAATAAGGCTTTTGAAGGAATAAGAAACTATAAATAGACTTTTCTTGCTAATAAATGGCTTTTTCTATATGTTCTTGAGGCAAGCATTTAATTATAGTCTGTTTTAATGAAAAATGTAAAAAATTCGACTAAATACAATTATGAGATTGTAAAACCATTTAAGGCTAGTAATAAGGCTTTCAAAGGAATGGGAGACTATAAATGGATTTTTTTTTCAAATAAATAGGTTTTTCTACACATTTCCTAAGGCAAACATTCAATTATAGTTTGTTTTAACAAAAACGTAAAAAATTCAACTTAAAATCAATTTTAAGATTATAAAACCATTT
>NW_018397402.1:12616-12781 GCF_002168275.2 Theobroma umbraticum
ATAAGGCTTTTGAAGAAATGGGTGACTATAAACGGACTTTTCTTGTCAAAGAATGCTTTTTCCTCATGTTTCTTGAGGTACACATTCGATCATAGTCTGTTTTAACGAAAAATATAAAACAATTCAACTTAAAATGAGTTATGAGATTATAAAACTATTTAAAGC
>NW_018397402.1:12791-12949 GCF_002168275.2 Theobroma umbraticum
GCTTTTGAAGGAATGGGAGACTATAAATAGACTTTTCTTCTTAATGAATAGCTTTTTCTACACGTTTCTTAAGGTAAACATTTAATTATAGTCTAGTTGAACCAAGAATGTAAAAAAATTCAACTTAAAATCAATTATGAGAATATAAAACCATTTAA
>NW_018397402.1:12959-13109 GCF_002168275.2 Theobroma umbraticum
AAGGCTTTTGAAAGAATGGGTGACTATAAATGGACTTTTCTTGCCAATAAATCCCTTTCTCTTCATGTTTCTTGAGGTAGACATTCAATTATAGTTTAGTTTAACCAAAAATGTAAAAAAATTCAACTTAAAATCAATTATGAGATTATA
>NW_018397402.1:13465-13532 GCF_002168275.2 Theobroma umbraticum
TCTAAGGTAAGAATTCAATTATAGTTTGTTTTAATGAAAAATGTAAAAAAATTCAACTTAAATACAA
>NW_018397402.1:13542-13712 GCF_002168275.2 Theobroma umbraticum
ATAAAACTATTTAAAGTGAGTAATAAGGCTTTTGAAGATATGAGAGACTATAAATGGATTTTTCTTCCACATAAATGGCTTTCTCTACACTTTTCCCTAGGCAAACATTCAGTTGTAGTCTGTTTTAATGAAAAGTGTAAAAAAATTGAACTTCAAATCAATTATGAGAT
>NW_018397402.1:13722-14091 GCF_002168275.2 Theobroma umbraticum
TTTAAAGTGAGTAATAAAGCTTTTGAGGGAATTGGTGACTATAATGGACTTTTCTTGCCAATGAATGTCTTTTATTTCATGTTTCTCAAGGTAGATATTTGATTATAATCTGTTTTAACTAATAATGTAAAAGAATTTGAGCCTAAAATCAATTACGAGATTATAAAATCATTTCAAGCGAGTAATAAAGCTTTTGAAGGAGAAGGAGACTATAAATGGACTTTTCTTGGCAGTGAATGCATTTTTCTTCATGTTACATGTGGTTAACGTTCAATTATAATCTATTTCAACCAAAACTATAAAAATATTTAACTTAAAATTAATTATCAGATTATAAAACCATGTAAAGCAAGTAATAAGGCTTTTGAA
>NW_018397402.1:14101-14211 GCF_002168275.2 Theobroma umbraticum
ACTATAAATAGACTTTTCTTATTAATGAACTATTTTTTTTACACATTTCTCAAGGTAGGCATTCAATTATAATCTGTTTTAATGAAAAATGTAAAAAAATCAACTTAAAA
>NW_018397402.1:14377-14604 GCF_002168275.2 Theobroma umbraticum
TCTGTTTTAACTAAAAATGTAAAAAAAATTAAACTTAAAATCAATTTTGAGATTTTACAACCATTTAAAGTGAGTAAAAAGGCTTTTGAAAGAATAAGTGACTATAAATGGAATTTTCTTGCCAATGAATGTATGTTTCTTCATGTTTCTCGAGGTAGACATTCAATTTTTGTTTGTTTTAACCAAAACTGTAAAAAAATTGAACTTAAAATCAATTATGAGATTAT
>NW_018397402.1:14909-15585 GCF_002168275.2 Theobroma umbraticum
AATTCAACTTAAATACAATTATGAGATTATAAAACCATTTAAAGTGAGTAATAATGCTTTTGAAGGTGTGAGAGACTATAAACGGACTTTGCTTCCAAATAAATGGCTTTCTCTACACGTTTTCTAAGGAAAGCATTCAGTTACAGTCTGTTTTAATGAAAAGTGTAAAAAAATTTAACTTAAAATCAATGATGAGATTATAAAATCATTTAAAGTGAGTAACAGGGCTTTTGAAAGAATAGGTGACTATAATGGACTTTTCTTACCAATGAATGTCTTTTTCTCCATGTTTCTCAAGATAGACATTCAATTATAATCTGTGTTAACTAATAATGTAAAAGAATTTGAACTTGAAATCAATTACGAGATTATAAAATCATTTAAAGCGAGTAACAAGGCTTTTGAAGGAGTAGGAGACTATAAATGGACTTTTCTTAGTAATGAATGCTTTTTTCTACACGTTTCTTGAGGTAGATATTCAATTATAGTCTATTTTAACCAAAAGCATAAAAAAATTCAACTTAAAATCAATTATAAGATTGTAAAACCTTTTAAAGTGAGTAATAAAGCTTTTAAAGGAATGAGTGACTATAAGTGAACTTTTCTGATCAATGAATCATTTTTTGTACATGTTTACCAAGGTAGGTATTCAATTATAATCTATTTTAACAAAAAA
>NW_018397402.1:15595-15769 GCF_002168275.2 Theobroma umbraticum
ATCAACTTAAAATCAATTATGAGATAATGAAACCATTTAAAATGAGTAATAAGGTTCTGAAAGAATGGATTACTATAAATAGACTTTTCTTGCCAATGATTACCTTTTTCTTGACTTTTCTCGAGATAAACATTCAATTTGAGATTATACAACTATTTAAAGTGAGTAATAAGG
>NW_018397402.1:15779-16133 GCF_002168275.2 Theobroma umbraticum
AATGGGTAACTATAAATGGACTTTGCTTGCCAATGAAAGCATTTTTCTTCACGTTTGTTGAGGTAGACATTCAATTATTGCCTGTTTTAACCGAAAATGTAAAAAACAATTGAACTTAAAATCAATTATGAGATTATAAATCCATTTGAAGCGAGTAATAAGGCATTTGAAGCGAGTAATAAGGCTTTTGAAGCAATAGGAGACTATAAATAGGCTTTTCTTCTAAATAAATATGTTTTTCTACACATTTTCCAAGACAAGCATTTAATTATAGTCAATTTTAATAAAAAATATAAAAAATTCAATTTCAAATCAATTATGAAATTTTAAAACTATTTAAAGCGAGTAATAAGG
>NW_018397402.1:16143-16243 GCF_002168275.2 Theobroma umbraticum
AATGGGAGACTATAAATGAATTTTTTTTTTTCAATGTATGGCTTTTTCTACATGTTTTCTGAGGCAGACATTCCATTATAGTATGTTTTAATGAAAAATG
>NW_018397402.1:16253-16470 GCF_002168275.2 Theobroma umbraticum
CAACTTAAATACAATTATGAGATTATTAAACTATTTAAGGCTAGTAATAAGGGTTTTGAAGGAATGAGAGACTATAAATGGACTTTACTTCCAAATAATGTTGGTCCCAAGTAAATGTGCTAGAGGGGGAGTGAATAGCACTTTTTTGCTCTTACAAGATTTGAGCTTTATTTGTGGGGATAATTTTAACTTCAATGATGGGAAGTTAAATGCAAGA
>NW_018397402.1:16480-16636 GCF_002168275.2 Theobroma umbraticum
TCTAACAAGGAATGAAATGAAGAATAAAGCAGCAAAGACAAAACATAAATATTTATAGTGGTTCGGTCAAAGATCTACATCCACTACCTTGATTATTCAACTAAGAATTTTCCAAATCAAATCACTATGAACGGTGAAATTCCCAAGCTTTCACCA
>NW_018397402.1:16893-17146 GCF_002168275.2 Theobroma umbraticum
AACTCTGTTACAAAGATTGGAGTGAAGTGTAGAAAATATGCAAAGTGTTCTTTAGGTTTTTAAGCTATTTTTGATCTTGGAAGCCTTCAAATCTTATTTTTTGGTTGTTAGGAGGTGTTTTTATACTTGAAAAATCAACTCTGATAGCAGCTAGATAGATTCTGATAGTTGGAAATAGTTTGGGAGTAGTTTTGCCCATTATTTTATCTTTTAGCGTTAGTTCAAACTGCCAAACAGAATGCTCTTAGTCGAC
>NW_018397402.1:17156-17375 GCF_002168275.2 Theobroma umbraticum
CACTTAGTTGACTAAGTCGTTTCTGTCTCTGAACTTAGTTTTTGGTAATAGGCTCTATCTTTGAGCATTTCTGGCAGTACCCTCTTAGTTGGCTGACAAACTTTCTTGGTCAATTGAGTAGTTTCTGTCTTTGAACTCAGTTTTTAGCAGTAAGATCTTTGTCGACTAACTTTGTCTCTTGGTCGACTAAGTGCTCTCTGTTTCACGATTTGCTTGAAC
>NW_018397402.1:17385-17471 GCF_002168275.2 Theobroma umbraticum
CTCTTTTGAGTTTTATCCAACCAATTCCCTTAATTATTCAGCTTAGAGTCTTCTCACTTCATTGCTTACTTCTAGCTCCTTATTCT
>NW_018397402.1:17481-17579 GCF_002168275.2 Theobroma umbraticum
GATATTGTCTTTTGAATGGTCAACTAATTATTAAATATTTTATTCTACACACTCAAGTAGAAAGGTTAGACATGGATAAATGGGAATGTTTTATTATC
>NW_018397402.1:17679-17781 GCF_002168275.2 Theobroma umbraticum
AGGAGGTAATCACATTTCTATAGGGCAGATGGATTTTATCAACTCTACATGTCCCTCTGATTCTTTCAATCATAAACCTCCCTAAATTAAAAGCATGTGCAT
>NW_018397402.1:17791-18518 GCF_002168275.2 Theobroma umbraticum
TTGCATCATCCACAGGTCTAGCAAACTTACATAGCTGAAACTACCTCTTCTTCCATGGACTGTTAAGGCTATGAAGTAACGCAGTATTCGGGTTTGGGGGCTTTTGATAAAGCTGGCATAGCTTTTAGAAGAGAATCTCTCAATTTTTCAAGTGATCATCTCCCATAAAAGTGAAAGATCATAATCATCAAGAATTTTAAAATTTCCTTCATTGCATTCTATACTCAATAATTTGCCTAAATCAGCAACAAAAATCACAAACTCTTTCCCATTCAAGTAGACATTAAGACAGTTATCCTCAAGCTCCTCAGGGTATCTAATTCATCTTTACCATATGTTATTCCTGCATAGAATTCTTTCACTAAACTGGCACTATAAGTGCTATTCTTAAAGACACTAAAACCCCTTAATCTCATTTCTTCAAAGTGTTCTAATAATCCTTCTTTAATTTCTGGAACTTCATTAAAAAGTATCTCAGTCAATGAATTTCCCGCAAGAGATGGGTGCATTTTCAATCTTTCTGAACCTATCTTCATGGGCTTTATTTCTAAATTTTAAAGAAGAAGATTTACCTTTTGTTGTAGATTTTCCTTTATCTTTCTTCTTCTCTATTTTCTGTTTCTTCACAGCCACTATTGCCGGTTCATCTTCTTTTCTCTTTTTCTAAGTTTAGAAATGTGAGATTTCTTCCATGGGTCGTTTTTCTTTCTTCTTTTCCAGAGCATCC
>NW_018397402.1:18528-18885 GCF_002168275.2 Theobroma umbraticum
AAGATTTTGCCATTGGTTTGGAAGTTTTAGATTTTAGGGTTTGAGAGATTTTTGAGAGATAGGTTTTTTGTTTTTGGGGGAGACAGTTTTAAAAGAGAGAGAGTGGGAAAAGAGTGAGTTAAAAGAGGAGTTTTCTCCCAAGAAAATGTTAAACCCTTTTAAATGAAGAAAAAAAAGTTTTATTTCAAAATTTAGAGTTCTCCCTCTTTTTTCAATTTTTTGGTTCAATTTTCCTCTGTCTTTTCTTTACCCATTTTTCTGTTTTTATTTCTTTAAGTTTAATTTGACTTGGGCCTTACTATCAGGTTAAGTCTTGCCCTTTATTGTCTGTGTCTTTTGCTACTAGAGACAGAATGC
>NW_018397402.1:18895-19096 GCF_002168275.2 Theobroma umbraticum
CTAAGTGAAGCTCTTGATCAACTAAGTATATACTGTCTTGCCAAGGTGATGTAAAAAAAAATTTTCTCACAGCTCTTGAACACTAGTCATTCTTAGATTTCTCCTAATTTCACAGAATCTATCCTTATTTAACGGTTTGGTAAATATATCTGCTAATTGATGCAAGGTGTTGACAAATTCAATCTTAATATCTCCCTTAAG
>NW_018397402.1:19106-19210 GCF_002168275.2 Theobroma umbraticum
CTAACAAAATGGTGTCTAATCTCGATGTGCTTGGTTCTTGAGTGCTAAATTGGATTTTTTGAGATATTAATTGCACTTGTGTTGTCACAAAATATTGGTACATT
>NW_018397402.1:19223-19412 GCF_002168275.2 Theobroma umbraticum
CCAAAATCTTCTAATTGTTGTTTAATCCATAAAATCTGAGCACAGCAACTGCCTTAGGATATATATTCAGCTTCAGCTATGGAGAGTGCAACTGAGTTTGGTTTCTTACTTGACCATGACACAAGCATATCTCCTAAGAACTGACATGTACCACTAGTGCTTTTTCTATCTATTCTACTTCCAGCAAAA
>NW_018397402.1:19422-19585 GCF_002168275.2 Theobroma umbraticum
AATATCCAATAAGAGTGAAGGATGTTCCTCTAGGATACCGTAATCTTAAACTTTGTGTGTCTAAGAGGTACCTGAAGATTCTTTTACCACAGTAAGGTCTAACTCTTTGGGTTAAGATTGGAACCGAGCACACAAACATACACTAAATTGAATATCAGGTCTA
>NW_018397402.1:19753-19982 GCF_002168275.2 Theobroma umbraticum
TTGATGGAGGGGCTCATTGGTGTGCTGATTGATTTCAGCTTCAGCATATCAAATATCTTTAGCATGTCTTGAATGTATCTTTCTTGACTTATGAAGATCCCCTTTTTGCATTGTTTGATTTGAAGGCCAAGAAACAATTTCAGTTCACCCTGCTCATCTCAAATTCTCACTGCATTTCTTCAGCAAAGTTCTTGCACAACAAATTCTCATTAGTAGCACCAAATATAAT
>NW_018397402.1:19992-20088 GCF_002168275.2 Theobroma umbraticum
TAGATTTGAACTATAATCAAGTCATTCAAGAATTTCTTAATGAACAATGTTGTATCAATGCTTCCTCTAATATACCCTTTTTCAACTAAAAATTTT
>NW_018397402.1:20105-20301 GCF_002168275.2 Theobroma umbraticum
AGCTCTTGGAGCTTGTTTTAATCCATATAATGCCTTATGTAGTTTGAAAACATAGTCTGGTTTCTCAAAATCCTCAAATCCAGGAGGTTGTTCAACATAAACTTCTTGAACAAGACCATTTAAAAAAGCACTTTTCACATCTATTTGAAAAAGTTTGAAGTTCATGAAACATGTAAATGCAAGTAATAACCTTATT
>NW_018397402.1:20550-20748 GCF_002168275.2 Theobroma umbraticum
GGTTTCTCTTAAATTGATCAAGCTCTTCTTGCATAGCTAATATCCAGCTCTCTTTTTTTTCTACCTCTTCAAACCTCTTAGGCTCGATTTGAGAGATAAAAGTAGAGAATTCACACGTCTCTCTTATTTCTTTTCTGGTTTTGACTCCTTCTGAGAGATCCCCTAAAATCTGTTCTTGTGGATGATCTTTCAAGTACT
>NW_018397402.1:20758-20889 GCF_002168275.2 Theobroma umbraticum
TGGAAGATCAATGTGTTGATTTTCAGTTCTTTGCAAAATTTCTAAAGGTGAAGGTTCAACTTCTCTTTCATGTGGAATATCTTGACAGTTTTTCTTATTTTCTAAGCTCATTTCTTCCATTTGTCTTTCTA
>NW_018397402.1:20989-22266 GCF_002168275.2 Theobroma umbraticum
TTGATTTTAAGTTCAATTTTTTTACATTTTTGGTTAAAATAGAGAATAATTGAATCTTTGCCTCTAGAAATGTGAAGAAAAAAGCATTCATCTGCAAGAAAGGTCCATTTTTAGTCTCATTCCTTCAAAAACCTTATTACTCGTTGTAAATAATTTTATAATCTCAAAATTGATTTTAAGTTCAATTTTTTTTCTTCTTTCGTTAAAACAGATTATAATTGAATGTTTACTTTGAGAAACGTGAAGAAAAAAATATTCATTGGCAAGAAAAGTCCATTTATTGTCATCCATTCCTTCAAAAGCCTTATTACTCACTTTAAATGGTTTTATAATCTCAAAATTGATTTTAAGTTTACTTTTTTTAATTTTTTTGTTCAAACAGATTATAATTAAATGTCTACGATGAGAAACTTGCAGAAAACATATTTATTTTGAAAAAAAGTCCATTTATAGTCTCCCATTCCTTCGAAAGCCTTATTACTAGCCTTAAATGGTTTTATAATCTCATAATTGTATTTAAGTTGAATTCTTTTATAATTTTTATTAAAACAAACTATAATTGAATACCTACCTCGATAAACGAGTAGAAAAAGCCATTCGTTAGCAAGAAAAGTCTATTTATAATCCATCATTCCTTCAAAAACCTTGTTACTCAGTTTAAATGGTTTTAAAATCTCATAATTGATTTTAAGATGAATTGTTTACATTTTTCATTAAAATAGACTATAATTAAATATCTACCTTGGAAAACGTGCAAAAAACACATTTATTTAGAACAAAAGTCTATTTATAGTTTCCTATTCCTTCAAAAGCCTTATTACTCATTTTAAATGGTTTTATAATCTCAAAATTGATTTTAAGTTTAATTTTTTTTACATTTTTAGTTAAAACAGATTATAATTGAATGTTTACCTTGAGAAAAATGAAAAAAAAAAGGAAATCATTGGCAAGAAAAGTTCATTTGTAGTAACCCATTCTTTCAAAACCTTATCACTCACTTTAAATGATTTTATAATCTGATAATTGATTTTAAGTTGATTTTTTTACATTTTTCTTTAAAATAGACTATAATTGAGTGCCTACCTTGTGAAACATGTAGAAAAAGACATTCATTGATAAGAAAAGTCCATTTATAGTCAGCCATTCCTTGAAGAGCCTATTAGTAGCCTTAAATGGTTTTGTAATCTCATAATTGTATATAAGTTGATTTTTTTTACATTTTCCATTAAAACAGACTATAATTGAATGCTTGTCTTGGGAAACATGTAAAAAAAGCC
>NW_018397402.1:22512-23040 GCF_002168275.2 Theobroma umbraticum
ATTCAGAAGAAAAGTCCATTTATAGTCTCCTATTCCTTCAAAAACCTTATTACTCACTTTTAATGATTTTTTAATCTCATAATTGATTTTAAGCTAAATTGTTTTTTTACATTTTTTCTTAAAAAAGACCATCATTGAATGTCTACCTGGAGAAACATGAAGAAAAAGGCATTCGTTGGCAAGAAAAGTCCATTTATAGTCACCCATTCCTTCAAAAGCCTTATTGCTCGTTTTAAATGGTTTTATAATCTCATAAATGATTTTAAGTTCAATTTCTTTTTATATTTTTAGTTAAAACAGATTATAATTTTATGTTTACTTTGAGAAAACTGAAGAAAAAGGCATTCATTGGCAAGAAAAGTCCATTTATAGTATCCCATTCTATTAAAACCTTATTTCTCGCTTTAAATAGTTTTATAATCTCATAATTGATTTTAAGTTAATTGCTTTTACATTTTTCATTAAAACAGACTATAATTGAATGCCTACTTTGGAAAACATGTGCAAAAAGCCATTCATTGATAAGAA
>NW_018397402.1:23050-23131 GCF_002168275.2 Theobroma umbraticum
ATAGTCACCAATTCCTTCAAAAGCCCCATTACTCGCTTTAAATGGTTTTATAATCTCATAATCGACTTTAAGTTGAATTTT
>NW_018397402.1:23231-23404 GCF_002168275.2 Theobroma umbraticum
GTTCCTATACCATGAATTCTACCTTTTGAGTCATCTCTAAATGATACTGTGCCTTCCTTTTTCTTGTCCAGTTGTGAAAATAGCATTTTATTTCCAGTCATGTGTCTTGAGCAGCCACTGTCCATGAACCATAGTTGTTTCTCCTTTGGTTGAGCTTTTGAGCATGAGTCTTT
>NW_018397402.1:23414-23584 GCF_002168275.2 Theobroma umbraticum
TCAACCTGCAAGATAGATTTTCAATTTTTCTTAACCGGTACCCACACCTTGATAGGTCCTTAAAGGTTAGCCGCTACATAGGATCCTTTTAGAACCCAAATCTTTTTTGTTTTCTGCATGCTTCTATTTCTATAATAGTTGTAGGATAGGTGACCAAGTTTATCACAAAT
>NW_018397402.1:23821-23965 GCF_002168275.2 Theobroma umbraticum
AGAACAGAGCAGAAATCATGATTTATTTTTTCTAAATCATTCTCAAGAGATGAGTTCTTTCTTTTTAAAGCCTTATATTTTGATGCAAGGTTTTCAAACTCATCACAAAGACATTCATATTCATCTTAAAGTTCATCCATAGAA
>NW_018397402.1:24314-24426 GCF_002168275.2 Theobroma umbraticum
GGGACATTCAAACCTGAAGTGTCCAGGCTTCTTGCATTCAAAACATATAAGCTCTTCTTTCTTGTTGGACTCATTTTTATTTCTGGTTCTCCATGAAGAACCTTGATCTCTT
>NW_018397403.1:0-321 GCF_002168275.2 Theobroma umbraticum
TATAAAATCATTTAAAGTGTGTAATAAGGCTTTTAAAGGAATGGGTGACTATAATAGACTTTTCTTACCAACGAATGCCATTCTCTTCACATTTCTCAAGCTAGACGTTCAATTATAATCTGTTTTAATAAAAAATATGCAAGGAATTCAAACTAAAATCAATTTGAAAATTATAAAACCATTGAAAGTGAGGAATAAGGCTTTTGAAGGAATGGGTGACTATTAATGGACTTGTCCTGCCAATGAATACCTTTTTCTTCATGTTTCTTAGGGCAGACATTCAATTATAATATGTTCTAACCAAAACTATAAAAAAATTCA
>NW_018397403.1:331-857 GCF_002168275.2 Theobroma umbraticum
ATTTATGAGATTATAAAGCCATTTAATGTGAGTAACAAAGCTTTTGAAGGAATGAGTGACTACAAATGGGCTTTTCTTGCCAATGAATATCTTTTTCTTTGTGTATGCCAAGGCAGACATTTAATTATAATCTTTTTTAACTAAAAATGTAAAAAACTTTAGTGTAAAATCAATGATAAGATTATAAAACCATTTAAAACGAGTAGTAACGCTTTTAATGGAATAAGTGAATATAAATAAACTTTTCTAGTAAATGAATGCCTTTCTCTTCACGTATCTCAAGGTTAACATTCAATTAGAATATGTTTTAACCAAAAATGTACAAAAAATTCAAACTAAAATCAATTTTGAGATTACAAAACCATTTAAAGTGAGTAATAAGGCTTTTAAAGGATGAGTGACTGTAAATGGACTTTTCTTGCCAATGAATGTATTTTTCTTTCTATTTCTTGAGGTAGACATTCAATTATAATCTGTTTTAACCAAAATGGATAAAGAATTCAAATAAAATCAATTTTGAGATTAT
>NW_018397403.1:867-1182 GCF_002168275.2 Theobroma umbraticum
AAAGTGAGTAATAAGGATTTTGAAGGAATGGGTAATGATAAATGGAATTTTCTTGCCAATTAAAACCTTTTTCTTCATGTATCCTAGGACAGACATTCAATTATAATATGTTCTAACCACAAATGTAAGAAAATTCAATCTAAAATCAATTACTAGATTGTTAAGCTATTTAATGTGAGTAATAAGGTTTTTGAAGGAATGAGTGACTATAAAGGGGCTTTTTCTTGCCAGTGAATATCTTTTTCTTTATGTTTCCAAAGCAAACATTCAATTATAATATGTTCTAACCACAAATGTTAAAAAATTCAATCTAAA
>NW_018397403.1:1192-1866 GCF_002168275.2 Theobroma umbraticum
AGATTATAAAGCCATTTAATATGATTAATAAGGCTTTTGAAGGAATGAGTGACTATAAATCGACTTTTCTTACAAATGAATGTGTTTTTCTTCACGTTTCTAGAGGTAGATATTCAACTATAGTCTGTTTTAAAATCAATTATTCGATTACAAAACCATTTAAAGTGAGTAATAAAAATTTTGAATGGAAAACCACAAATGGACTTTTCTTCCCAATAAATGACTTTTTCTACCCGTTTCCCTCAGCACGTATTCAATTATAATATATTTTAACAAAAAATGTAAAAAGTTTTAAACTTAAAATCAATTTTGAAATGATAAAATTATTTAAAATGAGTAATAAGGCTTTTGAAGGAATGGGTGACAATGAATAGACCTTTCTTACTAGTGAATGCCTTTTTCTTCACCTTTCTCAAGATAAACATTTAAATATAACCTATTTTTAAAAAAATATAAAAAAATTGAACTTAAAATCAATTATAAGATTATAAAACCTTTTACAACGATTAATAAGGCTTTTGAAGAAATGGGTGACTATCAATGGACATTTACTGCAAATAAATCTCTTTTTCTTCAGGTTTCTCGAGGTTGACATTTATTTATAATCTGTTTTAACTAAAAATGTAAAAAAATTTGAACATAAAATCAATTTTGAGATTATAAAATTATTTAAA
>NW_018397403.1:1886-2369 GCF_002168275.2 Theobroma umbraticum
AGGTATGGGTGACTATAAATGGACTTTTCTTGTCAATGAATGTCTTATTCTTCATGTTTCATGAGGTAGGCATTCAATTATAATCTGTTTTAGCCAAAAATGTTAAAAAATTCAATTTAAAATCATTTCTGAGATTATAAAACCATTCAAAGTGAGTAATAAGGCTTCTAAAGGAATGAGTGACTATAAATAGACTTTTCTTCTCAATAAGTGTCTTTTTCTTCATGTTTGTCTGGGTAGACATTCAATTATAATCTGTTTTAACTAAAAATGTAAAAAAAAAATTGAGCTTAAAATCGATTTTGAGATTATAAAATCATTTAAATTCAGTAATAAGGCTTTTGAAGGAATAGGTGACTATAAATAGACTTTTTATACCAATGAATACATTTCTCTTCACGTTTCTCAAGGTAGACATTCAATTATAATATTTTTTAACCAAAAATAAAAACAAATTCAACTTAGAATCAATTTTGAGATTAT
>NW_018397403.1:2379-2893 GCF_002168275.2 Theobroma umbraticum
AAAGTGAGTAATAAGTCTTTTGAAAGAATGGGTTACTATAAATGGACTTTTTTTATAAATGAATACCTTTTTCTTCACGTTTCCTAGATTAAACATTCAAATTATAATATGTTCTAATCAAAAATACAAAAAAATTCAATCTTAAATAAATTATTAGTTTATAAAATCATTTAAAGTGAGAAATAAGACTTTTGAAGAAATGAGTGACTGTAAATGGGCTTTTCTTACCAATGAATACCTTTTTCTTCACATTTCTCAAGGCAAACATTCATTTATAATTTGTTCTAATAAAAAATATAAAAGAATTAAATCTAAAATCAATTATGAGATTATAAAAACCATTTAGATAGAGTAATAAGGCTTTTAAAAGAATGGGTGACTTTAAATAGAGTTTTTCTATCAATGAATGGCTTTTTCTTCATGTTTTTTGAACTAGACATTCAATTATAATCTGTTTAACCAAAATGTACAAAGAATTTAAATAAAATCAATTTTGAGATTATAAAACCATTTA
>NW_018397403.1:2903-3098 GCF_002168275.2 Theobroma umbraticum
TAAGGGTTTTGAAGGAATGGGTGATGATAAATGGAATTTTCTTGCCAATTAAAACCTTTTTCTTTAAGTTTCCTAGGACAGACATTCAATTATAATCTATTCTAACCATAAATATAAAAAAATTCAATCTAAAATCAATTATTAGATTGTAAAGTGATTTAATATGAGTAATAAGACTTTTGAAGGAATGGGTGA
>NW_018397403.1:3108-3217 GCF_002168275.2 Theobroma umbraticum
GCTTTTCTTGCCAATGAATACCTTTTTCTTTATGTTTCCCAAGGTAAATATTCAATTATAATATGTTCTAATTACAAATATTAAAAAATTCAATCTAAAATCAATTATT
>NW_018397403.1:3227-3864 GCF_002168275.2 Theobroma umbraticum
GCCATTTAATATGAGTAATAAGACTTTTGAAGGAATGAGTGACTATAAATCAACATTTCTTGCCAATGAATGTGTTTTTCTTCACGTTTCTTGAAGTAGATATTCAATTATAATCTATTTTAAAATCAATTATTCGATTATAAAACCATTTAAAACGAGTAATAAGGATTTTGAAGGAATGGGAAACCACAAATGGACTTTTCTTCCCAATAAATGACTTTTACTACTCGTTTCCCTCGGCACGTATTCAATTATAATCTGTTTTAACCAAAAATGTAAAAAATTTTAAACTTAAATAAATTTTGAGATTATAAAATTATTTAAAGCGAGTAACAAGGCTTTTGAAGGTGTGGGTGATTATAAATAGACTATTCTTGCCAATGAATGTCTTATTCTTCATGTTTCATGAGGTAGACATTCAATTATAATCTGTTTTAGCCAAAAATGTTAAAAAATTCAATTTAAAATCAATTTTGAGATTATAAAATCATTCAAAGTGAGTAGTAAGGCTTTTGAAGGAATGGGTGACTATAAATAGACTTTTCTTGTCAATGAATGTTTTTTTCTTCATTTTTGTTAAATTAGACATTCAATTATAATATATTTTGACTAGAAATGTAAAAAAATTCAACTTAAA
>NW_018397403.1:3874-4245 GCF_002168275.2 Theobroma umbraticum
AGATTATAAAATTATTTAAAGTGTGTAATATGGCTTTTGAAGGAATGGTGACTATAAATAGACTTTTCTTGGTAGTGAATACTTTTTTCTTTACGTTCCCTAGGGCATACATTCAATTTTAATATGTTCTAACCAAAAATGTAAAAAAACACAATCTTAAATCAATTATTAGTTTATAAAACCATTTAAAGTGAGAAATAAGGCTTTTGAAGGAATGGGTGACTGTAAATGAGCTTTTCTTGCCAGTGAATACATTTTTCTTCACATTTTCCAAGGCAAACATTCACTTATAATTTGTTCTAACCAAAAATATTAAAAAATTAAACCTAAAATCAATTATGAGATTATAAAACCATTTAAAGCGAGCAATA
>NW_018397403.1:4345-4464 GCF_002168275.2 Theobroma umbraticum
GAATGCCTTTTTCTTCATGTTTCTCGAGGTAGACATTCAATTATAATCTGTTTTGACTAAAAATGTACAAAGAATTCAAAGTGAAATCAATTTTGAGATTATAAAACCATTTAAAGTGA
>NW_018397403.1:4474-4612 GCF_002168275.2 Theobroma umbraticum
TTTTGAAGGAATGGGTGACTGTAAATGGGCTTTTCTTGCCAATGAATACATTTTTCTTCACATTTCCCAAGGCAAACACTCACTTATAATTTGTTCTAACAAAAAATGTAAAAAAATTAAACCAAAAATCAATTATGA
>NW_018397403.1:4622-4706 GCF_002168275.2 Theobroma umbraticum
CCATTTAAAGTGAGTAATAAGGCTTTTAAAAGAATGAGTGACTTTAAATGGAGTTTCCTTGTCAATGAATGGCTTTTTCTTCAT
>NW_018397403.1:4716-5129 GCF_002168275.2 Theobroma umbraticum
GTAGACATTCAATTATAATTTGTTTTAGGGTTTACGTACAAAGAATTCAAGTAAAATCAATTTTGAGATTATAAAACCATGAAAAGTGAGTAATAAACATTTTGAAGGAATGTGTGATGATAAATGGAATTTTTTTGCCAATTAAAACCTTTTTTTTCATATTTCCTAGGGCAAACATTCAATTATAATCTGTTTTAACCACAAATGTAAAGAAATTCAATCTAAAATCAATTATTAGATTGTAAGCCATTTAATGTGAGTAATAGAGTTTTGAAGGAATGGGTGACTATAAATGAGCTTTTCTTGCCAATGAATACCTTTTTCTTTATGTTTCCCAAGGCGAACATTCAATTATAATATGTTCTAACCAAAAATGTTAAAAAATTCAATCTAAAATCAATTATTAGATTATA
>NW_018397403.1:5139-5398 GCF_002168275.2 Theobroma umbraticum
ATATGAGTAATAAGGCTTTTGAAGGAATGAGTGACTATAAATCAACTTTTCTTGCCAATGAATGTGTTTTTTTTCACATTTTTTGAGGTAGATATTCAATTATAGTCTGTTTTAAAATTAATTATTCGATTATAAAACCATTTAAAGTTAGTAATAAGGATTTTGAAGGAATGGAAAACCATCAATCGACTTTTTTTTCCAATAAATGACTTTTTCTACTTGTTTCCCTGGGTACGTAGTCAATTATAATCTATTTTAA
>NW_018397403.1:5551-5655 GCF_002168275.2 Theobroma umbraticum
TTAAAGTGAGTAATAAGGCTTTTGATGGAATGGGTGGCTATAAATAGACTTTTCATACCAGTGAATGCCTCTTTCTTCACCTTTCTCAAGGTAGACATTTAATT
>NW_018397403.1:5665-6167 GCF_002168275.2 Theobroma umbraticum
TTAACCAAAAATGTAAAAAAATTAAATTTAAAATCAATTATAAGATTATAAAACCTTTTACAGCGAGTAATAAGACTTTTGAAAGAATAGGTGACTATAAATGAACATTTATTGCAAATGAATGTCTTTTTCTTTATGTTTCTCGAGGTAGACATTCAATTATTATCTCTTTTAACCAAAAATATAAAAAAAAACTGAACTTAAAATCAATTTTGAGATTATAAAATTATTTAAAGCGAGTAAGAAGGCTTTTGAAAGTATGGGTGACTATAAATAGAATTTTCTTTCCAATAAATATCTTATTCTTCACGTTTTATGTGGTAGACATTTAATTATAATCCTTTTTAGCTAAAAATTTTAAAAAATTCAATTTAAAATCAATTCTGAGATTATAAAACCATTCAAAGTGAGTCATAAGGCTTCTAAATGAATGGGTGACTATAAATAGAATTTTCTTATCAATGAATGTCTTTTTCTTCATGTTTGTCTAGGTAGATATTCA
>NW_018397403.1:6177-6271 GCF_002168275.2 Theobroma umbraticum
GTTTTAACCAAAAATGTAAAAAAAAAAGTGAGCTTAAAACCAATTTTGAGATTATAAAATCATTTAAAGTGAGTAATAAGGCTTTTGAAAGAAT
>NW_018397403.1:6371-6473 GCF_002168275.2 Theobroma umbraticum
TCATATTAAATGGCTTTATAATCTAATAATTGATTTTAGATTGAATTTTTTAACTTTTGCGGTTAGAACAGATTATAATTGAATGTTTCTCTTGGGAAACAT
>NW_018397403.1:6555-6786 GCF_002168275.2 Theobroma umbraticum
CTTTACAATCTAATAATTGATTTTAAATTGAATTTTTTTACCTTTGTGGTTAGAACAGGTTATAATTGAATGTCTGTCTTGGGAAACATGAAGAAAAAAGTTTTAATTGGCATGAAAATTCCATTTATCATCACCCATTCCTTCAAAATCCTTATTACTTACTTTAAATGGTTTTATAATCTCAAAATTGATTTTATTTGAATTCTTTGTACATTTTGGTTAAAACAGATT
>NW_018397403.1:7005-7120 GCF_002168275.2 Theobroma umbraticum
TTTAATTTTTTTACATTTTTTATTAGACCAAATTATAAGTGAATGTTTGCCTTAGGAAATGTGAAGAAAAAGGTATTCATTGGTAAGAAAAGCCCATTTACAGTCACCCATTCCT
>NW_018397403.1:7245-7478 GCF_002168275.2 Theobroma umbraticum
CTCGAAATTGATTTCACTTTGAATTCTTTGTACACTTTTAGTTAAAACAGATTAGAATTGAATGTCTACCTTGAGAAACATTAAGAAAAAGATATTCATTGATAAGAAAAGTGCATTTACAGTCACCCATTTCTTTATAAGCCTTATTACTTGTTTTAAATGGTTTTATAATATCAAAATTGATTTTAGTTTGAATTCTTTGTACATTTTTTGTTAAAACATATTATAATTGA
>NW_018397403.1:7488-7569 GCF_002168275.2 Theobroma umbraticum
CAAGAAACATAAAGAAAAAGTCATTCATTGACAAGAAAAGTCCATTTAAAGTCATCCATTCTTTTAAAAGCCCTATTACTC
>NW_018397403.1:7579-7724 GCF_002168275.2 Theobroma umbraticum
GTTTTATAATCTCATAATTGATTTTTGGTTTAATGTTTTTATATTTTTTTAGAACAAATTATAAGTGAATTTTTGCCTTGGGAAATGTGAAGAAAAAGGTATTCATTGACAAGAAAAGCCCATTTACAGTCACCCATTCCTTCAA
>NW_018397403.1:7734-7931 GCF_002168275.2 Theobroma umbraticum
ACTCACTTTAAATGGTTTTATAATCTTAAAATTGATTTCACTTTGAATTCTTTGTACATTTTTTCTTAAAGCAGATTATAATTGAATGTTTACCTTGAGAAATATGAAGAAAAAGACATTCATTGATAAGAAATGTCCATTCGAAGACACCCATTTCTTTAAAAGCCTTATTGCTCACTTTAAATAGTTTTATAATT
>NW_018397403.1:8060-8195 GCF_002168275.2 Theobroma umbraticum
ATCTCATAATTGATTTTTGGTTTAATTTTTTTACATTTTTTGTTAGAACAAATTGTAAGTGAATGTTTGCCTTGGAAAATGTGAAGAAAAAGGTATTCATTGGCAAGAAAAGCCCATTTATAGTCACCCATTCCT
>NW_018397403.1:8295-8374 GCF_002168275.2 Theobroma umbraticum
ATAAGGCTTTTGAAGGAATGGGTGATTATAAATGGACTTTTTTTGTAAATGAATGCTATTTTCTTCACGTTTCTCAAGG
>NW_018397403.1:8384-8805 GCF_002168275.2 Theobroma umbraticum
ATTATAGTCTATTTTAACCAAAAGTGCCAAACAATTCAACTTAAAATCAATTATGACTTTATAAAACTATTTAAAGTGTGTAATAAGGCTTTTAAAGGAATAGGTGACTATAAATGGACTTTTCTTGTCCATGAATGCTTTTTTCTTCACATTTCTCAAGATAGACATTCAATTATAGCCTGTTTTGACCAAAAGTGTAAAGAAATTGAACTTAAAATCAATTATTATTTTATAAAACCATTTAAAGCAAATAATAAGGCTTTCGAAGGCTTAAGTGACTATAAATGGACTTTTCATGCTAGTGGTTGGCTTTCACTTTATGTTTCCCAAGACAGACATTCAATTGTAGCCTTTTTTATCCAAAAACGTAAAAAGATTCAACTTAAAATCAATTTTGAGATTATAAAATCATTTAAAGTGA
>NW_018397403.1:9034-9180 GCF_002168275.2 Theobroma umbraticum
TGGGTGACTATAAATGGACTTTTCTTGCCAATGAATGCATTTTTCTTCACATTTTTCGAGGTAAACATTCGATTATAATCTGTTTTAACTAAAAATATATAAATAATTCAAATTGAAATCAATTTTGAGATTATAAAACCATTTAA
>NW_018397403.1:9190-9330 GCF_002168275.2 Theobroma umbraticum
AAAGATTTTGAAGGAATGGGTGACTATAAATGGACTTTTCTTACTAATGAATATCTCTTTCTTCATGTTTCCCCAGGCAGACATTCAATTATAATCTGTTCTAACTAAAAATGTATGAAGAATTCAAATTGAAATCAATT
>NW_018397403.1:9340-9805 GCF_002168275.2 Theobroma umbraticum
AAAACCATTTAAAGTGAGTAATAAAGCTTTTGCAGTAATTGGTGACTATAAATGGGCTTTTCTTGTCAATGAATACCTTTTTCTTTATGTTTCTTAGGGCAAACATTCAATTATAATCTGTTCTAACTAAAAATGTAAAAAAAATTAACCTAAAATCAATTATGAGATTATAAAACAGTTTACAGTGAGTAATAAAGCTTTTAAAGGAATGAGTGACAATAAATGACATTTTCTTGCATATGAATGTATTTTTCTTCATATTTCTCAAGGTTGGCATTCAATTATTATCTGTTTTAACTAAAAATGTACAAAAAATTCAAACTAAAATCAAATTTAAGATAAGGAAACTATTTAAAGCGATTTATAAGGCTTTTAAAGGAATGGGTGACTATAAATGAACTTTTCTTGCCCATGAATGCCTTTTTCTTCATGTTTCTCAAGGTAGACATTCAATTATAATATGTT
>NW_018397403.1:9967-10097 GCF_002168275.2 Theobroma umbraticum
TTTTTGCCAATGAATATCTTTTTCTATATGATTCTCAAGGTAGACATTCAATTATAATTTGTTATAACCAAAAATGTAAAAAAATTCAATCTAAAATGAATTATGAGATTATAAAGCCATTTAATGTGAG
>NW_018397403.1:10107-10247 GCF_002168275.2 Theobroma umbraticum
TTTGAAGGAATGGGTGGCTATAAATGGGCTTTTTTTGCCAATGAATGCCTTTTTCTTCATGTTTCCTAAGGGAAACATTCAATTACAATCTGTTCTAACCAAAAATGTAAAAAACTTCAACCTAAAATCAATTTTGAGAT
>NW_018397403.1:10269-10732 GCF_002168275.2 Theobroma umbraticum
AATAAGGCTTTTAAAAGAATAAGTGACTATAAATGGACTTTCCTTGCCAACGAATACCGTTCTCTTCATATTTCTCGAACTAGACATTCAATTATAATTTGTTTTAATTAAAAATGTGCAAAGAATTCAAACTTTTAAGATTATAAAACCATTTAAAGTTAGGAATAAGGCTTCTAAAGGAATGGGTGACTATAAATGGACTGGTCTTGCCAATGAATATCTTTTTCTTCACGTTTCTCTAGACAGACATTCAATTATAATATGTTCTAACCAAAACTGTAAAAAAATTCAATCTAAAATTATTTATGAGATTATAAAGCCATTGAATGTGAGTAACAAGGCTTTTGAAGGAATGGGTGACTACAAATGGGCTTTTCTTGCTAATGAATAAATTTTTCTTTACGTATCCTAAGGCAGGCATTCAATTATAATCTGTTTTAATAAAAAATGTAAAAAAATTCAA
>NW_018397403.1:10742-10962 GCF_002168275.2 Theobroma umbraticum
ATTATGAGATTATAAAACTATTTAAAGTGAGTAGTAAGGTTTTTAATGGAATGAGTGACTACAAATAAACTTTTCTTGTCAATGAATGCCTTTTTCTTCACGTATCTTAAGGTAAACATTCAATTATAATCTGTTTTAACTAAAGATGTACAAAGAATTCAAGCTAAAATTAATTTTGAGATTACAAAACCATTTAAAGTGAGTAATAAGGCTTTTAAAG
>NW_018397403.1:11234-11378 GCF_002168275.2 Theobroma umbraticum
ATTTTCTTGCCAATTAAAACCTTTTTCTTCATGTTTCCCAAGTTAGACATTCAATTATAATATGTTCTAATCATAAATGTAAAGAAATTCAATCTAAAATCAATTATTAAATTGTAAAGCCATTTAATGTGAGTAATAAGGCTT
>NW_018397403.1:11388-11558 GCF_002168275.2 Theobroma umbraticum
GGGTGACTATAAATGGGCTTTTCTTGCTAATGAATACCTTTTTCTTTATCTTTCTCAAGCCAAACATTCAATTATAATCTGTTCTAACCATAAATGTTAAAAAAATCAATCTAAAGTCAATTATTAGATTATAAAGCCATTTAATATGAGTAATAAGGCTTTTGAAGGAA
>NW_018397403.1:11658-11762 GCF_002168275.2 Theobroma umbraticum
TTTCTTACCAATGAATATCTTTTTCTTCATGTTTCCTAGGGCAGACATTCAATTATAGTCTGTTCTAACTAAAAATGTACAAAGAATTCAAATTGAAATCAATT
>NW_018397403.1:11772-12092 GCF_002168275.2 Theobroma umbraticum
AAAACCATTTAAAGTGAGTAATAAGGCTTTTGTAGTAATGAGTGACTATAAATAGGCTTTTCTTGCCAATGAATATCTTTTTCTTCACATTTTCCAAGGCAGACATTCAATTATAATTTGTTCTAACCAAAAATGTAAAAAAATATAACCTAAAATCAATTATAAGATTATAAAACCGTTTACAGTGAGTAATAAGGCTTTTAAAGGAATGGGAGACTATAAATAAAATTTTCTTACCAATGAGTGCATTTTTCATTATGTTTCTCGAGGTTGACATTCAATTATAATCTGTTTTAACTAAAAATGTACAAAGAATTCAA
>NW_018397403.1:12393-12706 GCF_002168275.2 Theobroma umbraticum
GACTATAAATAGACTTGTCTGCCAATGAATATCTTTTGCTTTACATTTCTTAAGGTAGACATTTAATTATAATCTGTTATAACCAAAAATGTAAAAAAATTCAATCTAAAATCAATTCTGAGATTATAAAGTCATTTAATGTGAGTAATAAGGCTTTTGAAGGAAAGGGTGGCTATAAATGGGCTTTTCTTATGAATGAATGCCTTTTTCTTCAAGTTTCCTAAGGGAAACATTGAATTATAATCTGTTCGAACCAAAAATATAAAAAAATTCAGCCTAAAATCAAATTTGAGATTATAAAACCATTTAAAGT
>NW_018397403.1:12716-12895 GCF_002168275.2 Theobroma umbraticum
GCTTTTAAAGGAATGAGTGACTATAAATGGACTTTTTATGCCAACGAATACCGTTTTCTTCATATTTCTTGGGCTATACATTCAATTATAATCTGTTTTAACTAAAAATATGCAAAGAATTCAAACTTTTGAGATTATAAAACCATTTAAAGTGAGAAATAAGGCTTTTGAAGGAATGA
>NW_018397403.1:12905-13067 GCF_002168275.2 Theobroma umbraticum
ATGGACTTGTCTTGCCAATGAATACCTTCTTCTGCACGTTTCTCTTGGTAGACATTCAATTATAATATGTTCTCACCAAAACTATAAAAAAATTCAATCTAAAATTATTTATGAGATTATAAAGCCATTTAATGTGAGTAATAAGGCTTTTGAAGAAATGGG
>NW_018397403.1:13091-13382 GCF_002168275.2 Theobroma umbraticum
AAATGAATACCTTTTTTTCATGTATCCTAAGGCAGGCATTCAATTATAATCTGTTCTAACCAAAAATGTAAAAAAATTTAATGTAAAATCAATTATGAGATTATAAAACTATTTAAAACGAGTAGTAAGGCTCTTAATGAAATGGGTGACTATTAATAGACTTTTCTTGCCAATGAATGCCTTTTTCTTCATGTATCTTAAGGTAAACATTCAATTATAATCTGTTTTAACCAAAATATACAAAGAATTCAAACTAAAATCAATTTTGAGATTACAAAACTATTTAAAGTG
>NW_018397403.1:13392-13636 GCF_002168275.2 Theobroma umbraticum
CTTTTAAAGGAATAGGTAACTATAAATAGACTTTTCCTGCCAATGAATACATTTTTGTTTCTATTTCTCAAGGTAGACATTCAATTATAATCTGTTTTACCAAAATTTACAAAGAATTCAAATAAAATCAATTTTGAGATTATAAAACCATTTAAGGTGAGTAATAAGGATTTTGAAGGAATGGGTGATAATAAATAGAATTTTCTTGCCAATTAAAACCTTTTTCTTCATGTTTCCTAGGGTA
>NW_018397403.1:13736-13842 GCF_002168275.2 Theobroma umbraticum
AAGGCTTTTAAAAGAATGGGTGACTATAAATGGACTTTTCTTACCAATGAATGTCATTTTCTTCAAATTTTTCAAGCTAAACATTCAATTATAATCTGTTTTAACA
>NW_018397403.1:13852-14048 GCF_002168275.2 Theobroma umbraticum
AAAGAATTCAAACTAAAATCAATTTGGAGATTGTAAAATCATTTAAAGTAAGGAATAAGGCTTTTGAAGGAATAGGTGACTATTAATGGACTTGTCTTGCCAATAAATACCTTTTTCTTCACGTTTCTCAATACAGACTTTGAATTATAATATGTTCTAACCAAAACTATAAAAAAATTCAATCTAAAATCATTTA
>NW_018397403.1:14191-14414 GCF_002168275.2 Theobroma umbraticum
TTCCTTGTGTATCCCAAGATAGACATTCAAATATAATTTGTTCTAACTAAAAATATAAAAAAATTCAATGTAAAATCAATTATAAGATTATAAAACCATTTAAAGCGAGTAGTAAGGCTTTTAATAGAATGGGTGACTATAAATAGACTTTTTTAGTCAATGAATGACTTTTTCTTCACGTATCTCAAGGTAAACATTCAATTATAATATGTTTTAACTAAAA
>NW_018397403.1:14424-14613 GCF_002168275.2 Theobroma umbraticum
AATTCAAACTAAAATCAATTTTGAGATTATAAAACCATTTAGAGTAATAAGGCTTTTAAAGGAATGTGTGACTATAAATGGACTTTTCCCGCCAATGAATGCATTTTTCTTTCTATTTTCTTAAGGTCGACATTCAATTATAATCTGTTTTAACCAAAATGTACAAAGAATTCAAATAAAATCAATTTT
>NW_018397403.1:14628-14807 GCF_002168275.2 Theobroma umbraticum
TTTAAAGTGAGTAATAAGGATTTTGAAGAAATAGGTGATGATAAATAGAATTTTATTGCCAATTAAAACCTTTTTCTTCATGTTTCCTAGGGTAGACAATTAATTATAATCTGCTCTAGCCACAAATTTAAGAAAATTCAATCTAAAATCAATTATTAGATTGTAAAGCCATTTAATGT
>NW_018397403.1:14817-15171 GCF_002168275.2 Theobroma umbraticum
GCTTTTGAAGTAATGGGTGACTATAAAGGGGCTTTTCTTACCAATGAATACCTTTTTCTTTATGTTTCCCAAGACAAACATTCAATTATAATCTATTCTAACCACAAATGTTAAAAAATTCAATCTAAAATCAATAATTAGATTATGAAGCTATTTAATATGAGTAATAAGGCTTTTCAAAGAATGAGTGACTATAAATCGACTTTTCTTGCCAATGAATGTATTTTTTTTCACGTTTCTCGAGATAGATATTCAATTATAGTCTATTTTAAAATTAATTATTCGATTATAAAACCATTTAAAGTGAGTAATAAGAATTTTGAAGGAATAGAAAATCACAAATGGACTTTTCTT
>NW_018397403.1:15181-15247 GCF_002168275.2 Theobroma umbraticum
GACTTTTTCTACTCGTTTCCCTCAACACGTGTTCAATTATAATCTGTTTTAACCAAAAATGTAAAA
>NW_018397403.1:15257-15396 GCF_002168275.2 Theobroma umbraticum
TTAAAATCAATTTTGAGATAATATAACCATTTAAAGTAAGTAATAAGGTTTTTGAAGGAATGAGTTACTATAAATAGCCTTTTCTTACTAGTGAATGCCTTTTTCTTCACCTTTCTCAAGGTAGACATTTAATTATAAT
>NW_018397403.1:15406-15572 GCF_002168275.2 Theobroma umbraticum
CAAAAATGTAAAAATATTGAACTTAAAATCAATTATAAGATTATAAAACTTTTTACAGCGAGTAATAAGGCTTTTGAAGGAATGAGTGAGTATAAATGGACTTTTTTTGTCAACGAATGTTTTTTTCTTCATATTTCTTGAGGTAAACATTCAATTATAATCTGTT
>NW_018397403.1:15582-16005 GCF_002168275.2 Theobroma umbraticum
ATGTAAAAACAAATTGAACTTAAAATCAATTTTGAGATTATAAAATTATCCAAAGTGAGTAACAAGGCTTTCGAAGGTATGAGTGACTATAAATGGACTTTTCTTGCCAATGAATGTCTTATTCTTCAAGTTTCATGAGGTAGACATTCAATTATAATCTATTTTAGCTAAGAATATTAAAAAATTCAATTTAAAATCAATTCTGATATTATAAAACCATTCAAAGTGAGTAATAAGGCTTATAAAGGAATGGATGACTATAAATAGACTTTTCTTATCAGTGAATGTCTTTTTCTTCATGTTTGTCTAGGTAGACATTTAATTATAATTTCTTTTAACTAAAAATGTAAAAAAAATTGACCTTAAAACCAATTTTGAGATCATAAAATCATTTAAAGTGAGTAATAAGGCTTTTGAAGGAAT
>NW_018397403.1:16151-16267 GCF_002168275.2 Theobroma umbraticum
AGGAATGAGAAACCACAAATGGACTTTTCTTGCCAATGAATACCTTTTTTTTATATTTTCCAAGGCTGGCATTCAATTATAATCTGTTCTAACCAAAAATGTAAAAAAATTCAACC
>NW_018397403.1:16277-16572 GCF_002168275.2 Theobroma umbraticum
TATGAGATTATAAAACCATTTCAAGCGAGCAATAAGGCTTTTAAAGGAATCAGTGACTATAAATGGACTTTTTTTGCCAATGAAAGTCTTTTTCTTCACATTTATTGAGGTAGACATTCAATTAGAATCTATTTTACCCAAAAATGTACAAAGAATTCAAACTAAAATCAATTTTAAGATTATAAAACTATTTAAATAAGGCTCTTAAAGGAATGTGTGACTATAAACAAACTTTTTTTACCTTCAAGTTTCTCAAGGTAGATATTCAATTATAACCTGTTTTAACCAAAAATGT
>NW_018397403.1:16668-16833 GCF_002168275.2 Theobroma umbraticum
TTTAAAGTGAGTAATAAGGCTTTCAAAGGAATTGGTGACTATAAATGGACTTTTCTTGACAATGAATACCTTTTTCTTCATGTTTCCTAGGACAGACATTCAATTATATTGTGTTCTAACTAAAAATGTAAAAAAATTTAATATAAAATCAATTATGAGATTATA
>NW_018397403.1:16843-17026 GCF_002168275.2 Theobroma umbraticum
AAGTGAGTAATAAGACTTTTGCAGAATGGGTGACTGTAAATGGACTTTTTTTGCCAATGAATGCCTTTTTCTTCATGTTTTTCAAGGTAGACATTAAATTATAATCTATTTTAACTGAAAATGTAAAAAAAATAAAACTTAAAATCAATTTTGAGATTATAAAACCATTTAAAGCAAGTAATA
>NW_018397403.1:17036-17448 GCF_002168275.2 Theobroma umbraticum
AGGTATAGGAGACTATAAATTGACTTTTCTTGCCAATGAATGCCTTTTTTTCACGTTTCTTGAGGTCAACATTCAATTACAATTATTTTAACCAAATATGAAAAACAATTTAACCTAAATTCAATTTTGGTGACTATAAATGGACTGTTTTTGCTAATGAATATATTTTTTCTTGACGTTTCTCAAGTCAAACATTCAATTATAATATGCTCTAACCAAAAATGTAAAAAAAATTAGTTTAAAATCAATTATGAGATTATAAAACTATTTAGAGTAATAAGGCTTTTGAAGGAATGAGTGATTATAAATAGACTTTTCTTGTCAATGAATGCCTTTTTTTTCATGTTTCTCAAGGTGGACATTCAATTATAATCTGTTCTAATAAAAAAATGTAAACAAATTCAGTCTAAAA
>NW_018397403.1:17660-17839 GCF_002168275.2 Theobroma umbraticum
ACTATTTAAAGTGAGTAATAAGGCTTTTGAAGGAATAGGTGACTATAAATGAACATTTCTTACCAACGAATGCATTTTTCGTCTTGTTTCTCGAGGTAGACATTCAATTATAATCTGTTTTAACCAAAAATGTAGAAAGAACTCAAACTAAAATCAATTTTGAGATTAGAAAAACATTT
>NW_018397403.1:18096-18690 GCF_002168275.2 Theobroma umbraticum
CTTCATGTTTCTCAAGGTAGACATTCAATTATAATCTGTTTTAATTAAAAATGTTAAAATATTTAACTTAAAATCAATTATGAGATTATAAAACCTTCTACAATGAGAAATAAGGCTTTGGAAAGAATGAGTGACAATAAATGGACTTTTCTTGTCAATGAATGCCTTTTTCTTCACGTTTCTCAAAGTAGATATTCACTTAAAGTATGTATTAACCAAAAATGTAAAACAATTTCACTTAAAAGTAATTATTAGTTTATAAAATGATTTAAAGCAAGTAATGAAGCCTTCAAAGGGTTTAGTGACTATAAATAGACTTTTCGTACCAATAGTTAGTTTTTGCTTCACGTTCCCTAAGCAGACATTCAATTATAGCATTTTTTAACCAAAAATGTAAAAAAAATTGAACTTAAAATCATTTATGACATTATAAAGCCATTTAATATGAGTAATAAGGCATTTGATGAAACGGGTGACTATAAATGGGCTTTTCTTGCCAATTATTGCCTTTTTCTTCACATTTCTTAAGGTAGACATTCAATTATAATTTCTTTTAACAAAAAGTGTAAAAAAAGTTGAACTTAAAATCAATTT
>NW_018397403.1:18854-19265 GCF_002168275.2 Theobroma umbraticum
AATGTAAAACAATTCAATCTAAAATCAATTATGAGATTATAAAACTATTTAAAGAAAATAATAAGGTTTTTGAAGGAATGGGTGACTATATATGGACATTTCTTGCCAATGAATATATTTTTCCTCATGTTTCTCAAGGTAGACATTCAATTATAATCTGTTTTAACAAAAAATTTAAAAAACATTGAATTTAAAATCATATATTATATTATAAAATAATTTAAAACGAGTAATAAGACTTTTGAAGGAATGGGTGGCTATAAATTAAATTTTTTTCTCAATGAATGGCTTTTTCTACATGTTTCTCGAGGGAAGCATTCAATTATAGTGTGTTTTAGTGAAAAATGTAAAAACATGCAAATTAAAATCAATTATGAGATTATAAAACCATTTAAAGCGAGTAATAAGCCT
>NW_018397403.1:19706-20208 GCF_002168275.2 Theobroma umbraticum
TTAAAGCGAGTAATAAGGCTTTTGAAGGAATAGGTAACTATAATGGACTTTTCTGACCAATGAATCTCTTTTTCTTCACGTTTCTTAAGCTAGATATTCAATTATAATATGTTTTAACTAATAATGTAAAAACAATTGAACCTCAAATCAATTATGAGATTATAAAAGCATTTAAAGCTACTAATAAGGCTTTTGAAGGAATGGGTGACTATAATAGACTTTTCGTACTAATGGATGCCTTTTTCTTCACATTTCTTGAGGTTGACATTCAATTATTGTCTGTTATAACCAAAAATGTAAAAAAAAAATTGAACCCAAAATCAATTTTAAGATTATAAAACCATTTAAAGCGAGTAAGAAGGCTTTTGAAGGTATACGGGACTATAAATAGACATTTCTTGCAAATGAATTTTTTTATCTTCATGTTTCTAGAGGTAAACAATCAATTATAGTCTATTTTAACCAAAGATGAAAAAAAATTCAACTTAAAATCAATTATTAG
>NW_018397403.1:20218-20395 GCF_002168275.2 Theobroma umbraticum
AATTTAAAGCGAGTAATAAGGCTTTTTAAGCAATGGATGACTATAAATGGACTTTTTCTCTCAATGAATGGGTTTTTCTATACGTTTCTCAAGGCAGACATTCAATTATAATCTGTTTTATTGAAAAATGTAAAAACATTCAACTGAAAATCAATTTTGAGATTATAAAACCATTTA
>NW_018397403.1:20877-21228 GCF_002168275.2 Theobroma umbraticum
TATTTTGACAAAAAATACAAAAAAATTCAACTTAAAATCAATTATGAGATTACACAATAATTTAAAGCGAGAAATAAGGCTTTTGAAAAATGGGTGACTATAAATGGACTTGTCTTGCCAATGAAATCCTTTTCCTTCATGTTTCCAAAGGTAGACATTCAATTATATCCTGTTTTAACAAAAAATGTAAAAATATTCAATTGAAAATCAATTATGAGATTATAAAACCACTTCAAGCAAGTAATAAGGCCTTTGAAGGAATAGGAAACTATAAATGGACTTTTCTTACCAATGAAAGCTTGTTTCTTCATGTTTCTCAAGGTAGACATTCAATTATAGTCTGTTTTAACT
>NW_018397403.1:21429-21612 GCF_002168275.2 Theobroma umbraticum
TTTAACTTAAAATCAATTATGACATTATAAAACCATTCTAAGCGAGTAATAAAGCTTTTGAATGAATGAGAGACTATAAATGTGCTTTTCTTGACAATGAATATCTTTTTCTTCATGTTTCTCAATGTAGACATTCAATTATAGTCTATTTTAATAAAAAATATAGAAAAATTCAACTTAAAA
>NW_018397403.1:22000-22301 GCF_002168275.2 Theobroma umbraticum
GACCATAAATGGACTTTTCTTGTCAATGAATGCCTTTTTCTTCATATTTCTCAAAGTAGACATTCAACTATGATCTATTTTGACCAAAAATGTAAAAAAAATTGAACCTGAAATCAATTTTGATATTATAAAACCATTTAAAGCTAGTAATAAGGCTTTTCAAGGAATGGGTGGCTATAAATGGACTTTTCTTGCCAATGAAATCCTTTTTCTTCACATTTCTCAAAGTAGACATTCAATTATAGTCTGTTTTAAGTAAAAATGTAAAAAAATTCAATTTAAAATCAATTATGAGATTATA
>NW_018397403.1:22401-22808 GCF_002168275.2 Theobroma umbraticum
TTATAATCTCAAAATTGATTTTAGTTTGAATTCTTTGTACATTTTTGGGTAAAATAGATTATAACTAAATGTCTTTCTCAAGAAACGTGAAGAAAATGACTTTCATTGGCAAGAAAATTATATTTATAGTCACTCATTCCTTTAAAAGCCTTATTGCTTGCTTGAAATGGTTTTATAATCCCATAATTGATTTTAGGTTGAATTTTTTTATATTTTTAGTTAGAACGGCTTATAATTGAATGTCAGCCTTGGAAAATATGAAGAAAAAGGTATTCATTAGCAAGAAAAGTCCATTTGTAGTTTCTCATTCTTTCAAAATTTTTATTACTCGCATTAAATGATTTTTTATTCAGATAATTGATTTTAAGCTGAATTTTTTTACATTTTTAGTTAAAACAGACTATAAT
>NW_018397403.1:23115-23435 GCF_002168275.2 Theobroma umbraticum
CTTTGTACATTTTTGGTTAAAACAAATTATAATTGAATGTCAACCTCGAGAAATAGAAAGAAAAATGTATTTATTTGTAAGAAAAGTCCGTTGATAGTTACTCATTCCTTTATAAGCCTTATTACTCGTTTTAAATGATTTTATAATCTCATAATTGATTTTAGATTGAATTTTGTAATATTTTTTATTAAAACAGTTCATAATTGAATGTCTACTTTGTGAAACGTGAAAAAAAGCCTTCAATGGCAAGAAAAGTCCATTTATATTCACTCATACCTTTAAAAGCCTTATTACTCACTTTAAATGGTTTTATAATCTCA
>NW_018397404.1:0-127 GCF_002168275.2 Theobroma umbraticum
TTTTCTTCATGTTTCTCAAGCAAGACAGTCAATTATAATCTATTTTATCCAAAAATGTAAAAAAATTCGATCCAAAATCAATTATGAGATTGTAAAACCATTTAAAGCGAGTAATAAGGCTTTTAAA
>NW_018397404.1:230-734 GCF_002168275.2 Theobroma umbraticum
AAATCAATTATGAGATTATAAAATCATTTAAAGTGAGTAATAAGGCTTTCGAAGCATGGGTGACTATAAATAGACTTTTCTTGTCAATGAATGGCTTTTTCTTAACGTTTTTGAGGTAGACAGTCAATTATAATAGGTTTTAACTAAAAATCTAAAAGAACTTAGCCTAAATTAATTATGAGATTATAAAATCATTTAAAATGAGTAATAAGGCTTTCGAAGGCATGGGTGAAAATAAATGGATTTTTCGTGTTCATGAATGGCTTTTCTTTACCTTTCTGAGGCAAACACTTAATTATAACATGTTTTGACAAAAAAAGTAACAAATTTCAAACTAAAATCAATTATGAGATTATAAAACCATTTCAAGTGAGAAATAAGGCTTTTGAAGGAATGGCTGACTATAAATAGACTTTACTTGCTAATGAAAGGCTTTTTCTTCACATTTCTCAAGGCAAATATTAAATTATAATTTGTTTTAACCAAAAATGTAAAAAAATTAAA
>NW_018397404.1:744-904 GCF_002168275.2 Theobroma umbraticum
ATTATGAGATTATAAAATCATTTAAAACGAGTAATAAGGCCTTTCAAGGCATTGGTGACTATAAATGGACTTGTCTTACCAATGAATGTCTTATTCTTCATGTTTTTCAAGGCAGAGATTCAACAATAATCTATTTTAACTAAAAATGTAAAAAAATTCA
>NW_018397404.1:914-1090 GCF_002168275.2 Theobroma umbraticum
AATTATGAGATTATAAAACCAATTAAAGTAAGCAATAACGCTTGAGAAAGCTTGAGTGAATATAAATGAACTTTTTATATCAATGGATAACTTTTACTTCATGTTTCTCAAGGTAGAGATTCAATTATAATATATTATGATAAAAAAAGTAAAAAACTTCAACTTAAAATCAATTA
>NW_018397404.1:1100-1261 GCF_002168275.2 Theobroma umbraticum
AAACCATTTAAAACGAGTAATAAGGCTTTCGAACGCTTGGGTGACTATAAATGGGCTTTTCTTGCCAATGAATGGGTGTTTCTTAATATTTCCTAAGCCAAACATTCAATTACAATCTGTTTGAACTAAAATGTAAAACAATTCAACCTAAAATCAATTAT
>NW_018397404.1:1271-3830 GCF_002168275.2 Theobroma umbraticum
AACCATTTAAAGCGAGTAATAAAACTTTTGAAGGCACGGTGGCTATAAATGGACTTTTTTTATCAATGCATAGCTTGTTCTTAATGTTTTCCCTGGTAGACAATCAATTATAATCTATTTAATAAAAAATCTAAAAAAATTTAGCCTAAAATGAATTATAACAGTATAAAACCATTTAAAGCGAGTGATAAGGCTTTCGAAGGCATGGGTGACTATAAATGGACTTTTTGTACCAATAGATACCTTTTGCTTCACGTTTCTCAAGGTAAACATTTAATTATAATATATTTTACTCAAAAATATAAGAAAATTTAACTTAAAATCAATTAAGAGATTATAAAACCATTTACAACGAGTGATAAGGCTTTCAAAGGTATGGGTGACTATAAATGGACTTTTCTTTCCAATGAATAGTTTTTTATTCACGTTTCTCAAGCCAAACATTCAATTATATTTTCTCTTAACCGAAAATGTAAAAAAATTCAACCTAAAATCAATTATGAGATTGTAAAACCATTTGAAGAGACTAATAAGACTTTCGAAGCCATGGATGACTCTAAATAGACTTTTCTTATCAATGAATGGTTTTTTCTTCATGTTTCTCGAGACAAACACTCAATTATAATCTGTTTTAATCAAAACTGTAAGAAAATTCAACTTAAAATCAATAATGAGATTATAAAACTATTTAAAAAAAGTAATAAGGCTTTTCAATAAATGGGTGATTATAAATAGACTTCTCTTGCCAATGAATGGCATTTTCTTCATGTTTTTCAAAAGAACATTCAATTATAATCTATTTTAACTAAAAATGTAAAAAAAATTCAACTTAAAATCAATTATGAGATTGTAAAACCATTCAAAGCAAGTAATAAAGCTTTTGAAGGCATGGGTGATTATAAATGGACTTTTAATGAATGACTTTTTCTTCATGTTTTCTAAGACAGACATTTAATTATAATTTGTTTTAAATAAAAATGTAAAAAAAATTTCAACTTAAAATCATAAATGAGATTACAAAATCATTTAAAGCGAGTAATAAGGCTTTCGAAAGATTAAGTGACTATAAATGAACTTTTCATATCAATGGATGGCTCTTGCTTCATGTTTTTCAAGACAAACATTCAATTATAATATATTTTAATCAAAAAAGAAAAAGAATTCAATTTAAAATCAATTATAAGATTATAAAACTATTTAAAGCAAGTAATAAGGCTTTTGAAGGCTTGGGTGACCATAAATGGGCTATTCTTGTCAATGAACGGGTTTTTCTTCACATTTCTCGAGGAAAACATTCAATTATAATCTTGTTTAGCCAAAAATATAAAAAAATTTAACCTAAAATCAATTATGAGATTATAAAACCATTTAAAGCGAGTTATAAAGCTATTGAAGGCATGGATGACTATAAGTGGACTTTTCTTGTCAATGAATGACTTTTTCTTCTAGTTTTTTAAATGGTTTTGTAATCTCATAATTGATTTTAGGTTGAATTTTCTTAGATTTTTAGTTGAAACATATTATAATTAATTGTCTACCTCATGAAACTTGAAGAAAAAGCTATTCATTGACAAGAAAAGTCCATTTATAAAATCAATTATGAGATTACAATGAATGCCATTTCTTGAATTAAATATTCAATTATATTCTATTTTACTGAAAAATATAAAACAATTCAACCGAAAATGAGTTATGAGATTGTAAATCCATTTAAAGCGAGTAATAAGGCTTTCGAAGCCATGGATGACAATAAATGGACTTTTCATGTCAATAACTGGTTTTTTCTTTACGTTTCCTAAGGCACACACTTAATTATAACTTCTTTTAACCAAAAATGTAAAAAAATTCAACCTAAAATCAATTATGAGTTTATAAAACCATTTAAAGTAAGCAATAAGACTTTTGAAATAACGGTTGACTATAAATGGACTTTTCTTACCAATGAAAGGCTCTTTCTTTATGTTCCCTAGAGCAAACATTCAATTTTAATCTATTTTAATCAAAAATGTAAAAAAATTCAACCTAAAATGAATTATGAGATTATAAAACTATTTAAAGTGAGTAATAAGGCTTTCGAAAGCATGGGTGACTATAAATGGACTTTTCATATCAATGAATAGCTTTTTCTTCACGTTTTCTAAGGCAAACATTCAATTATAATTTATTCTAATAAAAAATGTAAAACAATGTCAACTAAAAATCAATTATGTGATTATAAAACCATTTAAAGTAAGTAATAAAGCTTTTGAAGGCTTGGGTGACTATAAATGGTCTTTTCTTATCAATAAATGACTTTTTCTTTTTGTTTCCCAATGCAGACATCTAATTACAATTTTTTTTAACCAAAAATGTAAAAAGATTCAACTTAAAATCAATCATGAGATTATAAAACCATTTAAAGTGAGTAATAAGGCTTTTGAAAGAATGAGTGACTATAAATAGACTTGTCTTACCAATGAATTACTTTTTCTTCATGTTTCCTGAGGCAGACATTCAATTACAATATGTTTTAACTAAAAATATAAAAAACATTTAACTTAAAATCAATTATGAGAGTAT
>NW_018397404.1:3840-5475 GCF_002168275.2 Theobroma umbraticum
AAAGCGAGTAATAAGGCTTTTGAAGTCTTGAGTGGCTATAAATGGACTTTTCATATCAATGGATGGCTTGTGCTTCAAGTTTTTCAAGGTAAACATTCAATTATAATATATTTTAATCAAAAAAATAAAAAAAATTCAACTTAAACAGAATTATGAGATTATAAAACGATTTAAAGCGAGTAATACGACTTTTGAAGGTTTAAGTGACTATAAATGGGCTTTTCTTGCCAATGAATGGATTTTTCTTTACATTTTCTGAGGCAAACATTCAATTATAATTTGTTTTAGTCAAAAATGTAAAATAATTTTAACCTCAAATCAATTATGAGATTATAAAACTATTTAAACCGAGTAATAAGTTTTTTGAAGGCATAGGTGACTATAAATAGACTTTTCTTGTAAATGAATGGCTTTTGTTCTAGTTTCTCGAGTCAAACAATCAATTATAATGTGTTTTAACTCGAAATCTAAAAAAATTCAACCCAGAATCAATTATGAGATTATAAAACTATTTAAAGAGAGTAATAACGCTTTTGAAGGCATGAGTGGCTAGAAATGAACTTTTCTTGTCAATGAATGAATGACTTTTTCTTTACGTTTTTTAAGGTAAAAATTCAATTACAATATGTTTTAACTAAAAAAGGAAAAAAATTCAATTTAAAATCAATTATGAGATTATAAAATCATTTAAAGCGAGTAATAAGGCTTTTGAAAGTATGGGTGACTATAAATGGACTTTTCTTATAAATGAATGGCTTTTCTCCTAGTTTCTTGAGCCAACCAATGAATTATAATCTGTTTTAACCAGAAATCTAAAAAAATTTAACCTAAAATCAATTATGAGATTATGAAACCATTTAAAGAGAGTAATAAGGCTTCCGAAGGCATGGGTGGCTAAAAATGAACTTTTTTTTGTCAATGAATGGCTTTTTCTTAACATTTTCCAAGCAGACATTCAATTATAATATGTTTTAATAAAAAATATAAAAAAATTTAACTTAAAATCAATTATGAGATTATAAAACCGTTTGGAGCGAGTAATAAGGCTTTTGAAGGAATGGGTGACTATAAATGATTTTTTCTTGCTAATGAAAGGCTTTTTCTTTACATTTTCCAAGGCAAACATCAATTGTAATCTATTTGAACCAAAAATGTGAAAAAATTAACTTAAAATCAATTATGAGATTATAAAACCATTTAAAGCGAGTAATAAGGCTTTCAAACGATTGAGTGACTATAAATTAGCTTTTCTTGCCAGTGAATATTTTTTCTTAATGTTTCTTGAGTCCAACATTCAATCATATTCTGTCTTAACCAAAAATATAAAAAACGCTCAACTGAAAATCAATTATGAGATTGTACAACCATTTAAAACGAGTAATAAGGCTTTCGAAGATATGGGTGACTATAAGTAGACTTTTTCTGTCAATGAATGGCTTTTTCTTCTTGTTTCCTGAGGTAGACAGTCAATTATAATCTATTTTAACCTAAAATGTAAAACAATTCAACTTAAAATCAATTATGAGATTATAAAACTATTTAAAGTAAGTACTAAGGCTTTTCAAGGAATTGACGATTATAAATGGACTTCTATTGCCAATGAATGACTTTTTCTTCATGTTTTCCAAGGCAAAC
>NW_018397404.1:5485-9029 GCF_002168275.2 Theobroma umbraticum
AATCTATTTTAATCAAAAATATAAAAAAACTCAACTTAAAATCAATAATGAGATTATAAAACCATTTAAAGCAAGTAATAAATTTTTCGAAGGCATGGATGACTATAAATGGACTTTTCTTATCAATGAATGGGTTTTTCTTAATGTTTCTAGAGACAGAGAGTCAATTATAATATGTTTTAATTAAAAATGTAAAAAACTTCAACTTAAACTCAATTATAAGTTTATAAAACCATTTAAAGCGAGTAATAAGGCTTTTGAAGGTTTGAGTGACTATAAATGGACTTTTCATATCAATAGATAGCTTTTGCTTCACATTTCCCAAGACAGACATTCAATTATAATTTGTTTTAATAGTAAAAGTAGAAAAATACAACTTAAAATCAATTATGAGATTACAAAACCATTTAAAGTAAGCAATAAGGCTTTTGAAGGAGTGAATGACTATAAATGGGCTTTTCTTGTCCATAAATGCCTTTTTCTTCACGTTTTTTAAGGCAAACATTCAAATACAATATGTTTTAATAGAAAATATAAAATGTATTCAACTTAAAATCAATTATGAGATTATAAAACCATTTAAAGTAAGTAATAAGGCTTTTGAAGGTATGAGTGACTATAAATGGACTTGTCTTACCAATGAATGGCTTTTCCTTCATGTTTCTTGAGCCAGATATTCAATTATAATCTGTTTTAATCAAAAATATAAAAAAATTCAAGTTAAAATCAATAATGAGATTATAAAACTATTTAAAGCGCGTAATAAGGCTTTTGAAGGCGTGGGTGACCATAAATGGACTTTTTTTGTTAATGAATAGCTTTTTCTTCATGTTTCTTGAGGTAGACACTCAATTATAATCTTGTTTAAACAAAAGTGTAAGAAAATTCAACCTAAAATCAATTATGAGGTTATAAAACCATTTAAGATGAGTAATAAAGCTTTAGAAGGAATGGGTGACTATAAATGGACTTTTCTTTTCAATGAAAGGCTTTCTCTTCACGTTTTTCAAGGCAGACATTTAAGTATAATCTGTTTTATTAAAAAATATAAAAAAATTTAACTAAAAATCAATTATGGGATTATAAAACTATTTAAAGTGAATAATAAGGCTTTTGAAGGTATGAGTGACTATAAATGGACTTTTCTTGTCAAACAATAGCTTTGTCTTTACATTTTTCAAGGTAGATATTCAATTATAATACCATTTAAAGCAAGTAATAAGGCTTTTCAGGGCTTGGGTGACTGTAAATGGGCTTTTCTTGCCAATGAATGGGCTTTTCTTCATATTTTCTAAGGCAGATACGCAATTATAATCTGTTTTAATAAAAAATATTAAAAAATTCAACCTAAAATAACTATGAGATTATAAAACCATTTAAAGTAAGTAATAAGGATTTCGAAGTAATTGGTGACTATAAATGAACTTTTCTTAATAAGGCTTTCAATTATAATTTGTTTTAACTGAAAATGTCAAAAAATTCAACCTAAAATCAATTATGAGATTATAAAACCATCAAAAGCAAGTAATAGGACTTTCGAAGGCATGAATGACTATATATGAACTTTTTTTGCCAATGAATATCTTTTTCTTCATGTTTTTCAAGGCAGACATTCAATCATAATCTGTTTTAATAAAAAATATAAAAAAGTTCAACTTAAATTGAATTACGAGATTATAAAACCATTTAAAGCGAGTAATAAGGCTTTGGAAGGCTTTAGTTCCTATAAATGGACTTTTCTTCCTAATGAATGGTTTTGTTTTATGTTTCTCGAGGTAAACATTCAATTATATTCTGTTTTGCTAAAACTGTAAAAAAATTCAACCTAAAATGAGTTATGAGACTGTAAATCCATTTAAAGCGAGTAATAAGGCTTTCGAAGTCATGGGTGACAATAAATAGACTTTTCGTGTCAATGAATAATTTTTTCTTCACGTTTCCTAAGGCAGACACTTAATTATAACTTCTTTTAACCAAAAATGTAAGAAAATTCAACCTAAAATCAATTATGAGTTTATAAAACTATTTAAAGTGAGCTATAAGGCTTTTGAAGAAACGGACAACTATAAATGGAGTTTTCTTGCCAATGAAAGGCTTTTTCTTCACATTCCCCAAGGCAAACATTCAATTATAATCTGTTTTAACTAAAAATATAAAAAAATTAAACTTAAAATCAATTATGAGATTATAAAACTATTTAAAGCAAGTAATAAAGCTTTTAAAGGCGTGGGTGAATACAAATGCACTTGTCTTACCAATGAATCACTTTTTCCTCGTATTTCTCGAGGCAAACATTCAATTATAATATGTTTTGACTAAAACTATAGGAAAATTCAACTTAAAATCAATTATGAGATTATAAAACTATTTAAAGCGAGTAATAAGGTTTTCAAAGGCATGGGTGACTATTAATGGACTTTTCATATCGATGGATAGCTTTTGCTTCATGTTTCTTAAGGCAGACAATCAATTATAATTAGTTTTAAAAGAACAAGTAGAAAAATACAGCTTAAAATCAATTATGAGATTATAAAATCATTTAAAGTGAGTAATAAGGCTTTTGAAGTAGAAAAATAAATAAACTTTTTTTTATCAATAAATGTCTTTTTCTTCACGTTTTTTGAGGCAGACATTTAAATACAATTTGCTGTAATAGAAAATATAAAAAAATTTAACTTAAAATCAATTATGAGATTATAAAACTATTTAAAGTAAGTAATAAGGATTTTGAAGGCATGGGTGACTATAAATGGACTTGTCTTACCAATGAATGGCTTTTTCTTCATGTTTCCTAAAGCAGACATTCAATTATAATGTGTTTTACTGAAAAAGGTAAAAAAATTCAACTTAAAATCAATTACGAGATTATAAAACCATTTAAAGCGAGTAATAAGGGTTTCGAAGGCTTAAGTGGCTATAAATGGATTTTTTATATTAATGGATAGCTTTTACTTCATATTTCTCAAGGTAGACATTCAATTATAATATATTTTAATTAAAAAGTAAAAAAATTCAACAAAAAATAAATTATGAGATTATAAAACGATTTAAAGCGAGGAATAAGGTTTTCGAAAGCTTGAGTGACTATAAATGGGCTTTTCTTGCCAATGAATGAGTTTTTCTTCAAGTTTCCCAAGCTAAACATTCAATTACAATCTATTTTAACCAAAAATGTAAAAAAATTTCAGCCTCAAATCAATTATGAGATTATAAAACCATTTGTAGCGAGTAATAAGACTTTTGAAGATACGGGAGACTATAATTGAACTTTTCTTGCCAATGAAAAGCTTTTCTTCTTATTTCTCGATGCAGGCAGGCAATTATAATATTTTTTAACTAGAAATTTAAAAAAATTCAACCTAAAGTCAATTATGAGATTATAGAACCATTTAAAGTGAGTAATAAGGCTTCCGAAGGTATGGGTGACTACAAATGTACTGTTCTTGTCAATTAATGGCTTTTTCTTCTTGTTTCTCAAGGGAAAAATTCAATTATAATATGTTTTAACCAAAAATGGTAAAAATTCAACTTAAAATCAATTATG
>NW_018397404.1:9055-9360 GCF_002168275.2 Theobroma umbraticum
CTATAAATGGACTTTTCTTGTCAATGAATGGCTTTTTCTTCATGTTTCTTGAGGCAAACATTCAATTATAAAAAGTTTTAACCAAAAATGTAAAAAAAATTCAACCTGGAATCAATTATGAGATTATAAAATCATTTAAAGCGAATAATAAGGCTTTCGAAGGTTTGAGTGACTATAAATGGACTCTTCATATCAATGGATGGCTTTTGCTTCATGTTTTCCAAGACAGACACTCAATTATAATTTGTTTTAATCGAGATTGTAGAAAAAAACAACGTAAAATCAATTATGAGATTACAAAACCA
>NW_018397404.1:9432-9599 GCF_002168275.2 Theobroma umbraticum
TTTCTTTATGTTTCTTGAGGCACACATTCAAATGCAATCTATTTTAACAAAAAATATAAAAATAATTCAACTTAAAATCAATTATATGATTACAAAACCATTTAAAGTGAGTAATAAGGCTTTCAAAGGCTTGAGTGACTATAATAGACTTTTTGTGCCAATGGATG
>NW_018397404.1:9699-9834 GCF_002168275.2 Theobroma umbraticum
TAAAACCATTTAAAGTAAGTAATAAGGCTTTCAAAGTATTTGATGACTATAAATAAACTTTTCTTAATAAGGGTTTCAATTATAATTTGTTTTAACTAAAAAGATAAAAAAATTCAACCTAAAATCAATTATGAG
>NW_018397404.1:9844-10024 GCF_002168275.2 Theobroma umbraticum
TATCTAAAGTAAGTAATAAGGCTTTCGAAGGTATGAGTGACTATAAATGAACTTTTGTTGCCAATGAATATATTTTTCTTCATGTTTTTCAAGACAGACATTCAATCATAATCTGTTTTAACAAAAAATATACAAAAATTCAACTTAAAATGAATTACGAGATTATAAAACCATTTAAAG
>NW_018397404.1:10421-10591 GCF_002168275.2 Theobroma umbraticum
AATTATGAGTTTATAAAACCATTTAAAGTGAGCTATAAGGCTTTTGAAGAAACGGACAGCTATAAATGGACTTTTCTTGCCAATGAAACGTTTTTTCTTCACATTCCCCAAGGAAAACATTCAATTATAATCTGTTTTAATAAAAAATATAAAAAAATTGAACTTAAAAT
>NW_018397404.1:10765-11041 GCF_002168275.2 Theobroma umbraticum
CTTACCAATGAATGGCTTTTCCTTCATATTTCCCTAGGCAAACATTCAATTATAATCTGTTTTAATCAAAAATGTAAAAATATTCAAATTAAAATCAATTATGAGATTATAGAATCACTTAAAGTGCGTAATAAGGCTTTTAAAGGCGTGGGTGACTATAAATGGACTTTTTTTTGTTAATGAATGGCTTTTTCTCTGCGTTTCTTAAGGTAAACACTCAAGTATAATCTGTTTTAACAAAAAGTGTAAGAAAATTCAACCTAAAATCAATTATGA
>NW_018397404.1:11286-11438 GCF_002168275.2 Theobroma umbraticum
ATGAATAGCTTTATTTTTATATTTCCCAAGGTAGATATTCAATTATAATATATTTTAACGAAAAGTATAAAAAAATTCAGCTTAAAATCTATTATGACATCATAATATTATTTAAAGCAAGTAATAAGGCTTTTCAGGGCTTGGCTGACTGT
>NW_018397404.1:11503-11631 GCF_002168275.2 Theobroma umbraticum
TAAAACCATTTAAAGTAAGTAATAAGGCTTTCAAAGTATTTGATGACTATAAATGAACTTTTCTTAATAAGGCTTTCAATTATAATTTGTTTTAACTAAAAATGTAAAAAAATTCAACCTAAAATCAA
>NW_018397404.1:12015-12175 GCF_002168275.2 Theobroma umbraticum
AGGCTTTCGAAGCCATGGGTGACAATAAATAGACTTTTCTTGTCAATGAATGATATTTTCTTCACGTTTCCTAAGGCAGACATTTAATTATAACTTCTTTTAACTAAAAATGTAAGAAAATTTAACCTAAAATCAATTATGAGTTTATAAAACCATTTAA
>NW_018397404.1:12275-13887 GCF_002168275.2 Theobroma umbraticum
TTTCTTGCCAGTAAATGTTTTTTCTTAATGTTTCTTGAGTTCAGCATTCAATTATATTCTGTATTAACCAAAAATATAAAAAAAGCTCAACCTAAAATCAATTATGAGATTGTACAACCATTTAAAGCGAGTAATAAGGCTTTCGAAGACATGGGTGACTATAAGTAGACTTTTTTCTGTCAATAAATAGCTTTTTCTTCTTGTTTCTTGAGACAGACAGTCAACTATAATCTATTTTAACCCAAAATGTAAGACAATTCAACTTAAAATCAATTATGAGATTATAAAACTATTTAAAGTAAGTACTAAGGCTTTTCAAGGAATGAGCGATTATAAATGGACTTATCTTACCAATGAATGACTTTTTCTTCATGTTTCCCAAGGTAAACATTCAATTATAATATATTTTAATCAAAAATATAAAAAAATTCAACTTAAAATCAATAATAAGATTATAAAACTATTTAAAGCAAGCAATAAGCTTTTCGAGCGCATGGATGACTATAAATGGACTTTTCTTATCAGTGAATGAGTTTTTCTTAATGTTTATAGAGGTAGAGAGTCAATTATAATATGTTTTAATCAAAAATGTAAAAAACTTCAACCTAAACTCGATTATGAGATTATAAAACCATTTAAAGCGAGTAATAAGGCTTTCGAAGGTTTGAGTGACTATAAATGGACTTTTCATATCAATGGATGGCTTTTGCTTCACTTTTCCCAAGGCAGACATTCAATTATAATTTGTTTTAACCGTAAAAGTAGAAAAATACAACTTAAAATCAATTATGAGGTTACAAAACTATTTAAAATAAGTAATAAGGCTTTTGAAAGAGTGGGTGACTATAAATAGACTTTTCTTGTCAATGAATGCCTTTTTCTTCACATTTTTTGAGGCAAATATTCAAATACAATATATTTTAATAGAAAATATAAAAAGTTTTCAACTTAAAATCAATTATGAGATTATAAAGCTATTTAAAGTAAGCAATAAGACTTTTGAAGGCATAGGTGACTATAAATGGACTTGTCTTACCAATGAATGGCTTTTTCTTCATGTTTCCCGAGGCAGACATTCAATTATAATCTTTTTAATAAAAAATATAAAAATATTCAAGTTAAAATCAATTATGACATTATAAAACCATTTAAAGCGCGTAATAAGGCTTTTGAAGGCGTGGGTGACTATAAATGGACTTTTTTTTGTTAATGAATGGCTTTTTCTTCACGTTTCTTGAGATAGACACTCAATTATAATCCGTTTTAACCAAAAGTGTAAGAAAATTCAACCTAAAATCAATTATGAGGTTATAAAACCATTTAAGATGAGTAATAAGGCTTTTGAAAGAATGGGTGACTATAAATAGACTTTTCTTGCGAATGAAAGGCTTTCTCTTCACGTTTTTCAAGACAGACATCCAAGTAAAATCTATTTTAATAAAAAGAATAGTCAATCAAGGCTTTCCTTATTGATGGCTTGTCCAAGCTTGATTAATTTGGTAATTTTATTTATTCTTTACATGTGGCTAAAATTGTAAGTCAAAAGCTTTTGTATCCTGCCCCTGCCACCTTGATTGACTATTCTTTCACTTTCATTATTTTCTCTTCTTTT
>NW_018397404.1:13897-14029 GCF_002168275.2 Theobroma umbraticum
TCTTTGCATAGGCAGATTGCCTAAGACTTAATGGCTTTTTGACTTTTCTTGCTTGTACTTTGTGTGGAGAAATTACAAAGCAAAAGCCTTTGAAATCTTTCCACCGTCACTTGCATTTCCATTTTTGTTTTT
>NW_018397404.1:14039-14140 GCF_002168275.2 Theobroma umbraticum
TTATTCTATGCACTATATTTACTTCATTCATTTTTCATTTTTTTATAAATTTCCACCATTTTCAACAATCTCACATGGGATGGCCGGCCATGGAGAGAAGA
>NW_018397404.1:14150-14242 GCF_002168275.2 Theobroma umbraticum
AAAGCTTTCTTTGGGAGCTTTGACCAAGTTAAATGGTAAAATTATCATTTAACCCTCTGTAGTTCTCATCCTTTTTATTAAGTCTCCCCATC
>NW_018397404.1:14252-14339 GCF_002168275.2 Theobroma umbraticum
TTCTAATTTTCTTCTATTTTCCTTCCTTGACATGCGTACAAATATAATATAAAGTTTACACCACATCAACGTGTCACCATAATATTT
>NW_018397404.1:14349-14440 GCF_002168275.2 Theobroma umbraticum
TTACCCACTGGTGCTCTATTTAATAAAGACACGTGAGTCCCTCTAACCTCATTTTTCTTTCAAATTCTTCTTTTCTTCTTCTCCCCCACTT
>NW_018397404.1:14450-14587 GCF_002168275.2 Theobroma umbraticum
TTTTATTTCAAAATATTCTTTTTACTTATCACCATTCTCTAACAGTTAGATTTATGTCAAATAACTCTTCTTCTCATCCATAGAGTCTTATTAACTTCTAAATGAAGGTATGGGGTGTTACAATAAAGGCCTTGCAA
>NW_018397404.1:14751-14861 GCF_002168275.2 Theobroma umbraticum
CATGTAGGTGCTTGTTAAAGAACAAGTTCACTGAACATGACTCGCTATGAGAACCCTATTTGATATTTCACTTAAGTGTCTATGGAAAATGTTCTCATGTGATAGTCATG
>NW_018397404.1:14871-15004 GCF_002168275.2 Theobroma umbraticum
AATGCCTAAACAGGGTGTTTTTGGGTATGCCATGAAGTGTGCGAAGGTGAATGGGTGGTCAAGAGAGGATTCATCACCTCAAGTGATATGAGGGGATGTATCTCACTTATTCTCAATTCTTGATTAACTTGTA
>NW_018397404.1:15181-15398 GCF_002168275.2 Theobroma umbraticum
AATATGGAATGTCATAAGTAGACACCGAGCCATGCTTAATGATATATTCGGGATATTTGATGAAAGGTCTGTATTGCACTGAAAGGCTGATCATTGAAGGGCTTTGTCAAATTATTTAATTGACTCTATAACATTTGGGCGGTCATGATGTATTGCTAGATATCGCTCATGATCTATAAATATAAATTATTTATCAAATTGATATTTGATTATAATT